>NW_027278795.1:0-210204 GCF_046629955.1 Centroberyx affinis
TCTATGTATCTATGTATTTATCTATATATGTATCTGTATGTATGTATGTATGTATGTACGGTATGTAAGTATGTATGTATGTATGTCTATCTGTCTATCTATCTACAGTAGTTAGAATTCAAGAATATCAAAACCGTGATATCAGTCTAGTCTCTTGTTTTTTTGTATGAACTGCAGACTAGTGGAAACTGCCTTCAGGGAAGTCTGATGTGTGCCTTTATTTGAACTTTGTGGCACGAGTCAGCATTATTCTGAAACACCACATGAAAATGGACTTTAACTTGGAAGTAACCAAATCATATTTACAAAAGCAGCCACACAGGTGAGTCATATTAAGTTGAATGCCAATTAGCAATATACTGTATGTCAGCTTTGAAAGTGGTGTGAAAATCACTATTTATACATGCAAGTTTTCAAAGAAACATGAGGCAACTAACACAATTCTGACTTGTTGGTGCTCAAAACTGAAAAATTAAATGTGTCAGTGGGGACAGCTGTGAGATGAAAAGCTACACACCTGGTTTAAAATCTTGGAGACAGGTGCAAAGGGATTAAGAACCAGCCTTAAAAAATTTGGAAAACAAGTCCTGCACACTGCCTTAACTCCCAAGAATTACTTTATTCCAAAAAATGCATACAATGTTTTTCTCTATAAGACCTTCCTCAGGTATACAGGGGAAAACTGTGAAAATCATGAAAACACATGCCAAACAAGGACAAACCAGCAAAAAGGAAAGTGAAAATTGAAGCTCACCGACAGGGACTGACTCTCACTTAACAGGACAGTTAAGTGGAGTTCCTTGTTTGATTATGTATTGTATGTATTATGTATTATTATTGTATTACCCAAATGCTTTCTATAGTGTATTGCATTGGTATATGGCATCCCAAGAGAGTGAGACAAGACAGTGGCCCAGAGGAGGTGGTCTCCAGCCAAGAATCAACTTCCCTCCGTCGCTAATGGTCAAAGTAAGGGGAAGAAATGCACCGGGAGAGAGTGGTCAGAGCCGAGCTGAGTTTATGACCCACTTATAGAACTCAGAGGCACATGGAGGAGATGTGTTAAACCATAGAAAATATGGCTGTACAACTCCTGGTTGTTGAACTACAGGGCAAGGTGTTTGGGCCCTCAGCAGAGACCGCATTGGATGAGGTTCAGAAGGCCAAGTCAAGGACGTAGGCTATTTGTCAGCCCACGTGGTCAACAACCCCAATTTGGCGGTGCCAGGGTAGGCGCTCCAGCCTGCAGCAAACTCACTTGTGGAGCATGCAGGACCGCTCCCAGGGTTCTGGGAGTCCTCGTCAGGCTATTCCCCCACAGCAGAGGCAGGCTCACTAGCATCCCCACCCATCTGTCATTGCGATCATGCATTAAAGCCCTCGAAAATAATATGATATTGATCAAAAACGCAAGTATGTTTTGGGTCCTCTGTGTGTCATTCAAGCAGCAGATCTACTTCACACTACTTGGCACGCACGCATTTTGTGTGAGCGCGAGAGAGAGAAAGAGAGAGAGAGAGCGCACCGGTTACAGGGCTTGTCATTGTTGGCATCTGGTGGTAGCTAGCTAGCTAATTCACTAAGGCAAGACTTTAAGGCTATGGATATAAGAAACTTTTTCAAAAAGAAAAAGGATGAAGGCAACGAGGCGCAGGCGAGACTAGAGGAGGTGGAGGAAGAGTTATCTCCTGTTGCTGTAGCAGCAGATGAGTCCAGACATGAGAGTGCCACTGCCTCATCTACAAGCTCAGGTTGGTGAAGAAAAGAGCTCTTTAGCTAGCTAGCTAGTCTAGCTCAGTGATTCTAAAACGTTTTTGTCACAAGGCACACCATTTATGAAGGCACACCTTTACATATGATTATAGCTATGTAAATCATCATAAATAAGACAAGAGATAAATAAGAGATAATTCCAAGGCGCACCTGGCCAGCTCTCAAGGCACACCAGTGTGCGACGGCACACAGTTTGATAACCACACTGGTCTAGCTAGCCTGCACTCACTGTGATATTAATGTGGAACATGGGCTAAGCATAGAAAGAAAGTGGGATGACCTTACTTTGCCTTTGTAGAATCCAATTGATAAGTCTTCAAGCCATAATTTGTTTCCCCTGAAGTATGAAGCATATGCATCTCTGCAACTGATTTGGCGATTGAAACATGTATTCCACTCACATGGGTAGCTAGCTAGGTAGCTACCAGGCTACCATAGTTCACTTTCAATAGCAAGCAGAAATGTCAAGCTAGCTATATTAATTTTACTCTGAAATAACTTGTGCAATTATCGGGTGAAAATCTAAAGATTTCTGGGCTGGGCTAAGCCCCCAATCTTTCAAGATCCTAACAATGCCTCTGGGTAGCCTACTCCCTTTCAGAACGATCAGGCTCAAGACACTTTTTCAGGGCAGGCGATTGGTTCACTGCTGTGGACCTTTTGTGATGCTTACTTTCACATCCCCATTGTCTGGATCACAGGCAATTTCTCCAGTTTGCATTCCAGGGGAGAGTGCATTCTACTTTCATGGCTACATTAAACCTAAACTTTATTTTTATAGCACTTTTCATACAGAAAATATAAGTGCTTTCCATTCATTGAAAGTCATTTCTTGTCCTAAGCCTCAAGCAATGGCCACAAGGGGGCAACAGCAGCATGTTCTTTTTTTTTTTTTTTGTTAAACACACTACTCCACTACGCCTGTTTGAATTATAGGTGACACAATTGACAATATTATAGGAGGCATCCAACTGGAACAGGAAGAATGCGGTGCTTTTCTGGACTAACAAAAAAGGGGTTAATTAAGATAGCCTTTTTGCCGGAGGTGAGAGATTTTGTGAGCAGATGAGCTTAATTTCATGCCCTGCCTGTTAGATAATTTGCACCCACTTGGATATTGGGCTTGACAATAAGCTTGTTGAGGTACTTGTCCGAAGAACATGGGAAATTATTTTGTACTTGTCCGAAAGTATAAATCACTTGTCCAAAACTGCAAATTACCAGTGCACATCACAGTGCTGAATCAATAAAACAAGAGCCGTCTTTTACAATGACATTTAATAGCAAAATAGTGTGTTTCGCAATCAACAAAATACCTGAGACATGGTAATTTTATGATTTGATGGTGCCTCTGACAAACAGCACTTGCTAACTGAAGATAAATTTAGGTAAGTGGGTAATAAGTAAGTAAGGAAATCTTTATTTATTTATTGTGTGTGTGTGTGTTTAATGTGTGTGCGTCTCTGTGTGTGTGCTCAATCCTCAATCTTCATGCTCTGCCAGCATTCTACAACCAAACTCACTACTAGACAGATTCAGGTATCTGATAAGATTCTTGACAGACCTGACAGACTTGACCTCCTGGGGAAGAACTGAAAATACTGTCTAAACGGGAGTGGAGTGATTAGTCTTCCACAACTAAATTGTCATGTTGTACTTTACGACTCAAGCAGAATTATTAACTACAGCATTATTGCCAACCGGACCTATATATTCCTCTTTGTTAATGTTTCTAACCAGAAATGTTTCAAAAGCCACTGTTTCCCCAATACATTACCATCAAGGATTCTCAACCTAATTCTCCAAAACTACAAACATTAGCATTAGTCTACCTAGCTATTACACCAGCGTTGTGAGTTAACCACAGTCAATGTCGGAAAAATGTTGCAGGTTGAGGTTGAGCAAGCCCATGGGTGCATTCACAGCTCCACTTGAGGGCAGTGGAGGGAAGAGGGGTGGGGAAGGAGGGGAGGGGACGGTGGTGTGAGGGGTTTCAGCTCATCACAGATGAAGTGTTTACTAAAGCTTCTGTTTAATTTTTTTTCTTTTTCTTCAAAGCATTTCTGTATATTGTTAAAGCAACATTTTTAAGAGGCTCTACATAAGGCCAAAGGCCAAAAGTGGAGTAATGCAAATAAATCTCCAGTTGTTTTCTGTAAATGGAGAAAAGTATTGCAGAAGCAAATACTTTTCAATGTTATCCTTAGAAGGATAGTTTAGTAATAATAATAATAACAATAGTAATGATGTTGTTTATACCAGTTTAACAAACCTGCAATCTGCTATGGCCTAGTAGCCTTCACCATCTCCCAGTGACATCCCGATTTCTTCTCATGGGAGAAACTTTGTGGCAAGTAGCCAATGTCTTGCACTAAATCGGCGTTTATTAATAAATGCTGATTTAACAGATGATTAATTCAACAGAAATGCATCTATACACTAATACTAGATATATGCTACATATAAATAAGTTCACTGGGTAATTATTTAAAATAGCCTCGGTAACCATGAAGAACCAAAAATTACAGCACTCTTCCTCTATCAAAAAATTTTAAATGGCTTTATTACGTAGCCGTACGAACAAGAAAATCTAAAAACTTGTGTGTGACCAAGGTTCTGGTCAGAGTATATACAGTATATACTGTAGTGGAGTAATCAATCAATCATGATTGTCAGCAGGAGTGAATGAAATTGATCATAAGAAAAAAACCCAGAAGAAAAGTAAAGAAAACCAGAAAACTGGGGCCTGTCTCATGAAGCAAGTTCAACATAGGGAGCTTATGTTCCACACAAATGCCAGCAATATGGGCATATTGCTGCAGCTTGTAAGGACAGACAAATGTGTGGCAGGTGTGGAGGGAACCACAAATATGGAGAATGTGGAGATGATGTGGAAGTCAAATGCTGTAATTGTGGGGGAGCACATAGTGTGAGTTATGGAGGGTGTGAAGTTAGGAAGAAGGCAAAGGAAAGTGGATAATATCTTATGCAGAGGCAGTAAAGATGTAGGGAAACAGTAGTGGAAAGGAAAGGATCTGTGATAGATGTTCAAGCTTGTGACAGGTAAATAAGCCAGTGTTAGGCTTGAGCATGGATACATTCATCTTATTTATGACATTTTATTCACATATGTGAATAAAGGGGCAGCAGTGTTTTTGGATGTTAAGGGGCTTTCTTTGGAGCAAATTCAAGCAGACTTAAATCAGGTACTTAATCAAAAGACAGATTCATAAAGATTCTCTTGATGTTGATCCTCCAGTGAAATGCTAGAAGCCTAATCGAAAATGGAGAAGAGTTTAAGGGATTTGTCAAGGATATGCGACTGAAACCAGATGTGATATGTATAGAAGAGACTTGGCTTAGACCAATACTGGGTTTTGTAAGTAAAGGATATGAGAATATTCAAAGGGATAGAGGATTACAGTAAAGAGAATTGGGAAAACTGTATATAGTAGTTAAAGTTTGGGCAGAGAGAGGAAGGTTGAAAATAGTGAATTTCTATAACTCATGCAGGAGTTTAGAATTAGATGCATTTAGATACATTTAGAGGGAACATAGTTTGGTGTGGAGATTTTAATGCACACAGTACAATATGGGGAGATCATAATGGCACAAATGGCTTGGTAATTGAAGAACTATTAAAAATTAAAAGTTTGGTTTGTGTAAATGATGAAAGTGGAACGACGATAAGTTTTAGTTTGGGTACTGAGTCAGCAATAGATCTCACTTTAGTCTCTGAGTCATTGGCAGGGAGGTGCTCATGGGAAGTTTTAAGGGAATCTACTGTGGGTAGTGATGATCACTATCCAATATTATCTAAAGTATGGTTGAGAATGGAAAGAGAGCCACCAGAGAGGTTCTGTTTTTAAATGGCTAAGGTTATATTTTGCAAAACAAGTGACATAATCACAGAAATGATGATAGTCAGTAGAGAGTGGAGGCACAGCAACACACGCGCACACACACACACACACACACACACAACAATACATGGGAGGGGATGGAATTATTTTTCTGAAATGTTGTTTAATTGATGATTGATCTCTTGTTACATGCTTTGGCAATATTGTTTGTTTGTGAACTGTCATGCCAATAAAGCACCTTGAATTGAAAATTGAATTGAATTGATTGGAAAGATGAATTTTTAAAACGTCAGATTAGGTTAAATGTGAGGAATTGAGTGATCAAGAAATGATGAAAATTGATATTACGTAATCAAGATATTGAAAGTTTAAATCGTAAGATATGTGAGGTAATAGTGGAGGCAGCAAAACAATCAATTCCAAGGAAATGTGGTAGTGTAAAAGGAAAATTGTACCTTGGTGGGCAAAAGAATATCATAAAACAGTAACGCATCGCAATAGAGCTTTTAGAATTTCGAAAAGAATTAATAATTTTCAGAATTTAATTGAGTATAAAAAGATGCAAGCTATTTTGATGAAAACTGTTCAGACAGCAAAGAGACACTAGGAAATGTTGTCATTCTGTTGGTGGAAGTAACCCAACCGAAGAGAATACAAATATCCAGTTTTAGATAATGGGGAAAGTACAGTTGTGACTGATAGGGAGAAAGCTGAAATGCTTGCACAAACATTTGTTAAAGTTCACAGCTCAGACAGCGTTAGTGAAGAAGGTAAGGGGTCGTGAGACAGCAATGGCAGAAAATGCAGAAAAGAAAGAGGAGATAAATGACTATTCTATACTTTTCACTTGAGTCAAGCTTAATCATTTAGGAAGGCAGGGCCAACATCACTGGGTAAAGATCAGGTTTGTTATGTGATGTTAAATTAGTGAAGAAAAAGATGTTTTTGTTTGAGTTAATAATAGAATATGGGAGGTAGGAAGATTACCATAGTAGTTGGAAAGAGGCAGTAGTTGTTCCCATTTGAAAACTAGGAAAGGATCCCACTAATTATAGACCTATTGCCTTAACTTCTCATATGGACAATTATGATGGCCCAGTGTGGAGAAGAGGAAGAAATGAAGAATTGATAGTGAAGAAACTACAAGAAGCTATTGCCGAAGTGGAAGAATGATCATTGAAATGGGACACACAGAATCTAACACATAAATGTAAAAAAAAAAGTATTAAATGTTGTGTTTGATAGGAAGTGAATGGGGTGCAGAAAGAACATCAATCAAGGCTAAATATAGGATTAGATCAGTGTTTGATTATGGATGTGTAATATATGGATCAGCTGCAAGTAGATGTAGTTCAGTACCAAGTACTGAGACTATGTTGTGGTGTAGTTACAACTCCAGTTGCAGCATTACAAGTTCAGATGGAAGAGAACCCATTGAAATCGAGTTTAAGGTCTTTTTGGGAGATATGGTATCAAGGTCAATCAGATTCTGTTCTTACATTTTATAGGCAGTTTCCTCCCTGTCTTGGCCAGGTCTCTGAATCTTAAGTGGACTTCCTGGTTAAATGAAAGGTCAAATTAAAAAATGTAATTGAGAAGAGCTTATTTTATTAGTGGGTGAGGGACATAATATGGACATAATATGTCTCATCCTACTCAAAGTATTTAGGAGCCTGACAAAAGGACAAAAAGCAGACAGAGTTTTGGATGGATTATTGAAGAGAAGGCAAGAGAGATATACGTAAGTAAGTGAGCAAAATAAAAGTCCAACCCTTTCCTGCAGTTCTTCGTTGGTTATTTCCTGAGCTACTCGATTTTGATTTACTAGACAGGATTAATTAAGATATAGACTTGAACATTTGTGCAAATTTAGTGAATTCATATATAGATAACAAGTATTACGGTCATATGGGCAGATGCATCAAAGAGTATCACTAATAGAGTAAATTTAGGCAATTTTTGGAGGTTTTTGTTAAAGATAGCAAAAGAATAAATTATAATTTGTGTTTATATAGGGGAGATGATTGCAATTTTATTGGCTTTGCAGTGGGTGGATTAAGTAAGGCCACTCAGAGTGCTCTTGTGTTCTGATTCAAGTTCATCCCTGATGAGTTGCAAATATGCTCATTCAGAGAGCAGACAAGACATTATGTTTGAAATTCAGCAGACTCTGTTTAGAATTCAAATGATGAGGCTAAGTATTTGTTTTTTATGGATACCAGCACATGTGGGAGTAAAATGAAATGAATTAGCAGCATGAAGAAGCAGCTAAGACGGCTTGGGTAAACATGAATATAGCTATTAGTGAGGCGGAATTGAAGAGTTTGATTAAGAATGAAATGAAGAAAACATGTTAAAAGCATTGGGATGAGGAAATGACAGGACAACAATTTAAAAAAATCAAAGCAGATTGGGACATATGAGAAATGCAGGAAAGAGCTGAAGGGAAGAAACAATAATATTGAGATTTGGAATTACAGATCAACATAATAGTGGGAGATGTGATCAAGATGAGACGTTGAGTAGTAGAAGATGAGTAGTTATTTTGCCCAAAATATAATTTAGATAGAGAAAACCTTATTTCAAGTCTAAACGGTAAAAGATTACAATATGATATGAGATAAATTTTACAAAGAAGTTCAGGCGATCCGAGTTATTCTTTTTCATTTCAGTTTTTAAGTGGAAGAGCAAAACTTCTGCACATTTAGATCCATGCAAGTTTCTTAACTGAACCAAGCTTTCGGTCAAGTAGACCTTCTTCAGGGTCAAGTAAAGGAAAGCTTGGACCAAGCTTTCAGTCAAGTAGCCCGTCATGCCCTGAAGAAGGTCTACTTGACCGAAAGCTTGGTTCAATCAAGAAACTTGCACGGATCTAAGTGTGCAGAAGCACAGGAACGGGAGAGAATAACAAAAGGCTTTGAAGACAGGTGGAATTTTCCCCATTATCTAGGTGCTCTTGAAGATAAATTGTAATTGAGCCACCACCTAATTCTGGGTCATACTGGTGTAATTACAAAGGCACACACTTCATAATTGTGAAAGCCATAGCAGACGCTGGCCTGAGGTTCACATACATTGACTAATGGAAGAATCTGGTGTAAATGCAATTTAAGGCCAGGGTTTTGGGCAGGTATGTAGGTATTTATGTTGCAAAACCCGAGAGCCTGTAGACTCAGTGTGAGAACTCGTAGAATGAATGTAAACTTGTATGCTGAAATTTTCATGAAAAATATTCATGCCATAGCAAATCTAAAATGGTGGAGAGCAGAGCAGAAAGACAGACAGCCAGCAGCCAGCATCTCTGGCAGCGTCCACGGCTTGGATCTGCAGCACCACCCCCTCTCTGATGCGAGAGATCAAAGAAGTTGCAATGCCCAATTTGAGAGGTTGTAATCACGAGTTGTGGTTGTACTGGAAAATGAACTCAAGTAAAAATAAATATGACTAAATGTTGTATTGCAAGTTTGTAGCTGTCATTGTATTTAAGAATCGATTCTACAAGTTCTCATATAGAACCTAGCGGGTTTTGCAACATAAATACCTTCAAGCCAGGCCACCTAATTCTGAGCTGCCTAAAGTCCAAACTAAACTCGATGAAATGTATGCAGACCATAGCTTACACTGTAGTTTACGCCTATGTAATCCTACTAATAAGATGCAGATTGGACTTGGTTTAGTGACAGAATGTTATTTTATATAATTTTTGTCATAGTGCAATAAAACAACTGCACTTTAAATAGGCCGGGCAGGGGGCAGGGCAGGCTTAAGCCGTGTGATTGGCTATAGGACAGGAAGTTGGTGATAGGGCCGCCTTATCTGTGATCGACACAGACTTTTATGACAATGGAGGGAAACAGCTGTCCCGATTATGTGCACTTCTCCTTCTCGCATCTATCCTCCCTTCCTTTTCTTGTCCTCCATGTTACTTCCAGATAGGAGACGAGTGTGAGGGAGCAGAGGAAATGAGCTGTAGTGAAGACAAAAGGGACGCACACAAAGTCTATGAACATTGTCGCCCAAAATCTTCCTCCTTATGGACAAAGCAACATATAGAAGCTCTCCATCTTGTGGCAAGCTGTAAAAGTTTACCATTGGGTTAGCTCTACAGAGAGAACAGAATATGCAGCAGTGAAGAGGATTTTAGAGAACAGTCTAAAATATGCTTGATAGATTCAGAGGGGTTATCCTGAAAATTGGCTTAATGAGGCGTATATGAAAGTAAATGATAAGTCAAGAGAACAGCTTCTTCGAAACTCTCAAAGGCCTAAGAAACCCTTTCCTGTGAACTGTGCATTCATCTTTAATCCATTCTCGTCGGCATTCAGTAAATTATAATGACTCTGTGGCACACATTGGCATCTGACAGAACTCTGAATAAAATGTTGAATGAATGAAATGAAATGAATTCTTCCATTTTTACTCACAAACGCTCAAGGATGTACATGCAGCGAGGAACCAAGTGTTTACCCCAGGTTGATATCCTTGTAGGAATTAAGTATCGTAAACTCATTGTTTGCACTAAGGACTTGGAGCACAGGCAAACGATATGAGATCAAACTGTGTAACATGCAACTCTACCTATGTTATATATTTATTGTCATATCCGTGTAATCTGTATTATGTAAGTAAAACAATCAGAAAACTCAAAATATGATTATCAGAGCACAGAAGCAACATAAGAAAGGGTGTCATATGCCACTTTTCCACCGCATGGTACCGGCTCAACTCGCCTCGACTCGACTCAACTCGACTCTACTCGCTTTTGGTAGTAAGGTTTTCCACTGCAGATAGTACCCCCTCAATGTGCCCCACCCCCCACAACTGGTCGTCATAGCGACGCCGCATGAAACGCGACACACAGCAACAATGGAGGATATCGAAGGGATGGTGTTCTTGATTCTCGGTATCACAGCAAGGAAACAGATTTTATTTCAGAAGAGGCTGAAGGCAGCGAGACAACAGACTGCTCTCTGGTTGCTCGAGGCGACGCAAGAGGGTAAGCTAACCTGGTAGCTAACGTTAGCATTAGCCCGTGTCGCGATGACGATTCTCTCTGACCAATCAGTAGTCTGCAGTGTTTTCACGTCACCTTTTAGTATCGCCTCAGCTCACCTCAGCTCGCTTGGAACCTCGACGGAGGTGCTACGAAAAAAAGTACCAGGTACTAGGTAGTATGGTACCTGGTACCTGGTAGCCTACTTGCCCAGTGGAAAACCAAAAAAGGCGAGTAGAGTCGAGTCGAGTCGAGCCAGTACCATGTGGTGGAAAAGCGCCAATAGAGTCTCCTGTAGCACAACATTTCATTGATAAGGGGCACTGAATCAATGATTTCAAATATACAGGTACATTGCCAAATCAAAGAGGGTGTAAATTTGAAAATGAATCATTAAGACTTGAAGCTTAATAGATGTACACACTAAATAGTCTACGATAATGTCAGCTAAGATGTATCATTGCAAAAGTGGTGCCAAAAAATGAAAAAGAAAAAAAAAATGAGGTAGAGTGGAAGGTTGCAAAACTGTCCAAGTTAGATAAATTCATACGGAAAGCTTTTTCAGATCTGTCTGTTGCCGGGGAGGAGCAGCAGAAGGACATTTCGAAGTTAATGCTAGCGACCCCTCGCTCTGTGGCTGCTAGCATCACCTCACCACCTGGTTTACTGACTCAAAGCCCCCAGCCTGACTCCAAGTAAAAAAGTCTATAGCCAGTGTGCCTGAGAGATAATAATTATTTATGTTATTAACAACCTAGCAATGAATTATAGTCAAGTTAATGTTAGTACTACTGCAATTTTCTGCTGCACATTAGCTATTGTAACTATTCTCCCTCGTCCATCCATGCAACACCGTTGTATCCGGACATATGAGAAATGCAGGAAAGAGCTGAAGGGAAGAAACAATAATATTGAGATTTGGAATTACAGATCAACATAATAGTGGGAGATGTGATCAAGATGAGACGTTGAGTAGTAGAAGATTAGTAGTTATTTTGCCCAAAATATAATTTAGATAGAGAAAACCTTATTTCAAGTCTAAACGGTAAAAGATTACAACATGATATGAGATACATTTTACAAAGAAGTTCAGGCGATCCAAGTTATTCTTTTTCATTTCAGTTTTTAAGTGTAAGAGCAAAACTTCTGCACACTTAGATCCATGCAAGTTTCTTTACTGAACCAAGCTTTCGGTCAAGTAGACCTTCTTCAGGGTCAAGTAAAGGAAAGCTTGGACCAAGCTTTTGGTCAAGTAGCCCGTCATGCCCTGAAGAAGGTCTACTTGACTGAAAGCTTGGTTCAATCAAGAAACTTCTATCTAAGTGTGCAGAAGCACAGGAACGGGAGAGAATAACAAAAGGCTTTGAAGATAGGTGGAATTTTCCCCATTATCTAGGTGCTCTTGAAGATAAATTGTAATTGAGCCACCACCTAATTCTGGGTCATACTGGTGTAATTACAAATGCACACACTTCATAGTTGTGAAAGCCATAGCAGACGCTGGCCTGAGGTTTAACAACCTAGCAATGAATTATAGTCAAGTTAATGTTAGTACTACTGCAATTTTCTGCTGCACGTTAGCTATTGTAACTATTCTCCCTCGTCCATCCATGCAACACCGTTGTATCCGGACATATTTTTTATGCAATAAATTAATGCTACATGTCATTCACTTCATATCAGTCCTGATCGTAGGCTTGCCAGATGCCCGGTTTCCAGACTTTTCAGATGCATTGCACAAGCGTCGACCGGACATTTAAAATCATTCTGTATATGATAATTCACTAATTCTAGGCCTGACGATATTTCCCTATCATGGGTGGGTATTTGTTGCTTTAACAAGCTAAAAGCAATTTGATACGCTCATGACTAGAGCAGGGGTGATTGCCACCAATCATAAGTGACCATTTCCCCATTGTGTTTTATTGCGTGGCCTGTGTAAGCGCATAGCACAAAGTTTTGAATAGATTACATTATCATCAGACCTATATGATGGAGATAAAAAGGTAAGAGAAGCAAGCATCTGTCTGTCTCACTCACTCTCTCTCTCTCTCTCTCTCTCATTTGCGCTGGGATTTCTCCCCACGTTAGCCACGTTGGCCAAGAAACACATACTGTAAGTCTTTTTTCGTCTCTTCTTCCTCCTCTCACTATATTTATTTGGCTAAGTAATGTTTGCTCATCTTAGTTTGTTGACAGTGCTTACTGTGCTCACTTTGATTTAGCCACACACAGCATTGATAAGCTAAGTGCTCCGCCTGAGGATGAGTGTATAGGTCAACTGAAAATCATACAAGAAAGCAAGGTCTCCAGAGGTTATCAATTAATTCAATGTCGAATGTAATAATGAACTGGCATAGGAAGTATAATATTGTTGCTGAATGATTTGAGCTCTACACACTCACATACGTGCACACAATGTCTGGGAACTCTGGCAATGTCTGACAAATCTGGCAACCCTAATCTGATGAGATCTGAGAAGTGCTGCTTAATGGATGGTGGCTTTTTTCATGAAGGCAAAGGTGGGTGTAGCAAGTAGATCTGTTTGTACAGATAAATGGGAGCATATTGCATTGTTTAGAAGTATTTCAGAGGTACTTGCGTTAAAACATTACAACTTTAAAATTTACATTTAAAGTAAAGTCTAATAGTGTAAAATAGGAACTAATTATTCATAAAATTCAATTGCATTAATTCCATTTTATGATGTGGGTAGGTTGGGATACAGGGGCATGCTGGGGTAGGGGGGTCTTAGCAATTCTTGCAACCTAGCCCCTTGTGAAGCTCTTACACCAGCACCATCTAGAAGTCCTTACTAGCTTCAAATCACCCTCCTTGTGGCCTTTGTGAGACAGGATTTCTCACCTCAGTTACTCCAGGCCTGTGTTTCACGGACCTCAGTCATAATGAACATCTCTGAGTGCCTGGCTCTGCTCTGTCTGAAATGTGTCACAGACTTGATACTTGATCCTCTGCAGTTTGTCTTCAAGACAAATGAGTCAGTGCATGATGAAGTCAATATGGACCTACACTTTGTCCTGCCTCCTATGCTGGGATCATGTCTGTTGACCTCAGTTCCACATTCAAAACCATCACCCTGGAAAGGAACCTTGGTAAACTATTCCAACTGAATGGCACCCCCTCAATCTGCTGGTATACTGTATATTGGACATCCTGACAGGAAGAGTGTGGTTTTCTAGGATCTACCAACCCACTCAAATTGGGAGAGAACATTTGCTGGTTAATTAAGAAAGCCTAATAAAGGCAAAAATCTGCAAAAATAAAGATGCCACTGTCTTAAACTGCCCAATTTTACAAAATCACAATCAAAAGCATCCTCACATCTTGGATCACAGTCTGCTTTTGCTTCACCTCCTCCATTTCCAAGGACAAACTCCAGCATGTTGTCTGCACTGCTAAGTGGGTGATTGGCTGTCAGCTACCTCCATAAAAGAACTGTGTGACACCAGGGCAAAGAGGAGAGCAGGAAGGATGGCCACCGACCCGGCACACCGAAGCAACCATCTGTTCCCAAAACCGTCCTTTCAGAGACAGCACTGGTCCATTTAGATCAAAACCACATGATTTTTCTGAAGAGTTGGCACCCAATGCAACCAGCCCTCTTAAGATTCTCCTTAAGATTTTGATTATTTCTTGGTTGCACTGCTTTTTGGGTTTTAAATCACACTTGTGACATTTGAATTAATCTCTTCTAACGGTGGGATCCAAGGGCTGATTTTAACCAGCTGTATTAGGCAAAGACAAAACAAAGCAACAATCCAGTAAGTAAAGTATGTTTGCGCAAGAGTGAATGTCAGCCAAAAGTTAACTTGCAGTTTGACTTAACTGCAACTTGTTGAATTTTGGTCTGAAGATCCAGCCTGAATTCTGTATGTATGTCTTCTGCATCTTATCTGTGCTTCTGCTCAAAACGGACCATAATGATACAGTTCATACACTTCAGACATTACAGAATGCCGACATGCCTGTAGGATCATCAAACACATTACCTCAATATTGCCATCATTGGTACTACAGCAAAGGCTAAAGCCTCTCTGAAGAAAACAGCTTCATTACTCCAGAAGCAACCAGCCCATAGAACTGTAAAATTGGTCACAGAAATGGTATTGATCTGGCCCCTCAAAGTGCTGTTGTGACTGGACTTGTAATACTCCTCTGTAAATGTCCTCTTTTTTCTCTGGCTTTCTCTCAACCTATCAGCCACTAGTGGTATTATTCAGACACACTTTGTAGGACTGTAACTATTGTTGGATAGTGATTGAATGGCAAACAGATTTAATCAGTATAATTTCCACTTTTATTCATAAAGGATTAAAAAGCTAATCTTCAGGCTTCCTGGTGGCTCAGTGGTCTAAAGTGCTCTAATCTTAAACCTCTGAAAATGATCAAAATGTAATAAATTCTTAACAGGCTGTAAGCAATCCATTGGAGTAACAACATGGGAATAAAGAGTACAGAACAACTTAGGCCTTGAAACACAAGTATATACAATATTGAGAACACTGAAATCAACACTGAATGTGTTAGAAATAGCCTAAATTGTAACGGCCATGAGAAAAAACAACCAATCACACCACTGCAAGGCTTGTTAGCGATGGAGATCTCTCTACGAGGATTTAATGTTTCCTTAATTAATATTGAGTTGTGTAATTGTGAATATACATGGGCCTTTCCATTCACAGTGCAGATGTCTTTGTAGGGTCACCTTGTCAAAACGGGAATGGTCTTTACACAGATCCCCACCTAGGCTGCAATGTAATGGAATGGGAGATGAGTAGGATGAGCCAGACAGTGCAACCAGCTTGTGCAGACAATGACTGATTGTCTGGGGAATGCTACCTAACATAATGCATTACTGGTACATAATTGACTTTAGTGGCAGACAAGATTCCCAAGGGCTAACGGTTTAGCCTCAAGGTCACAGTTTTGCACAGGAAACAACATATGTATGAGGAGGTTCATGTCAAGATGTCTGAATACGTGGCCAAAAGAAGGAAAAAAAATAAATCCATTATCCATGACCTTGCTTACAGGCTGCATCTATGAAACAGTAGGGCTCTCTGTTCTGCAGCCCACCCCTCAACACTAACTCTACATCGAAACATCTAACCTCCTTGGACAATTCAAGAGCTTTTACTGAGTAGTAATAATCCTGTATTCCTTGGAATTCAATCAGTCTTTTACTATAAGATTAAACAGGACTCCTGATAGATTTGTTTCTACCAAAACACTAAGATTTCTGTGAAATGCAGTAGTATGTTCAATTTAATATGTATAATGTCTATGTTTGTTTTATCTTGCTGTATTTATAAATACTATATATTGTATTCCCGCCATTATTCCATCAGGGAAAGTGAAGATATACAAATGGAACCGGTGGAAGCTGTGCTTCTGTCTGTTTGAAGAGGCTGGCTGATTGAGTCTGGCTTCTGTCCCTGGCCCAATGACAGCGTATTTAGTGTCAGCACCCATCAAGCATCTGTCAGTCCGCTGTGCCTCTTACCTTGATTGATGGTCACACCCTGGTGTCTAGTGAACACCGAGCCAGCCAACCACCATGTCACTATCTGTGGTTAATGACCCTCTCGAAGGCTTCCATGACTGAACAGAGGGCAAAAGTTAGCTGCATGTCTATGCTGACAAACATGACCACTGCACTGGAACACACACACACACACACACACACACACACATACACAAAGAGAGAACGAACGAGTGAGAAAGACAGAGTGTGAGACAGAGACACTTGCAGTAACATAAACGCTCACACACACAAACACATACACATTAACAGAGGTAAATAACCAGTATTATATGATGATTACAGGACACAGGACATTATACTGATGGTACAAAGCAGTTATATTACTAAGCATTTTAGTAAGGAATTTATAGCCCATGAATAATAATATCATCCATGACATATAACTGAAGAGGGAATAATTGTTTACTGTATATATATGACAATTTTGAGATTTTATCCCAGGGTGCCACTGTGGCACAATAAACCTAGCAGCTGGCATGATGATTTATTTAAAGGTTTTTTGTTCTGTGAAAGCCATAGTGCACAGAGCCTGTAATAATACACACTT
The DNA here is from genome assembly GCF_046629955.1 of Centroberyx affinis. Lineage (NCBI taxonomy): Eukaryota > Metazoa > Chordata > Actinopteri > Beryciformes > Berycidae > Centroberyx > Centroberyx affinis. Next base: position 16,743 of record NW_027278795.1, read on the forward strand.
GATGCTTAATCTTGATGAAGGTCATTGACTGCTATTAATGTTTCATTGCTATATGCAGTAGATTATTAACATTACAGATGAACTGGAAATACAGACATTCAAGTCAATAGATCATCTTGGTGTTTCCTAATCTGTTCAATGATTTGCTGTTTTGTGGGACAAAGACACACACACACCTTAGCAGAGGTCCATTATAAATGATGAGGCATTTGATGAAGCAAGGATTTTCACACAGTACTAATGTTTCAGGTATTGTCTTGCATGCTTGTTGTGGCTGATTGTAACACTGAGTAGGACACTGAAAGTTTCACCAGCAAGGAGCATAGAGACATCTGGCAGGGCATCTGTGAAATCAGCTAAAACCTGTAATCTCCATAGGTTGAGCATGCTATCTCCTCTCTATCTCTCTAGGGATACACAGTAGAACCTCTCCCTGGACTTCACATCAAAGGTATAAAAAAACAAAAAAAACAAACAAACAAAAAACAAGAATTGGCAGGTGGTGATTTTCCCTCACACTTCCATTACACCTAACCCATGTTAACTTGGAGCCTGGACAGTGAGACTTTTTTAGCAGCAGGCACAGAAGAAATAAATTGTTATTCATGTGAAGATACCATTCCTCTTTCTGTTCATACAATAAATATCAATTAAATCGTATCCTTGAATGTATCACAAGCAAGCACACACATGCACACGCTCTCTCTCTCTCTCTCTCTCTCTCTCTCTCTAACACACACACACACACACACACACACACATAAAAATACTCACACGCAGTCATTATAAGAAGTTCTTGTTTGTTTCATTAATAGCTGTTGGTGTGTTATAAACACGAAATAGGTGAACACAAGAAATAGATGGCAAATCCAAACAGTGAGCTTTCTTTTTCCAGAAAACAAAAAATGTGTATTGTTTTCAGTACAATATGGTCCTGAAGGAAAACACCCTCAGAGCAGTGGTCAAAACAAAATAAATAATAAAAACCTTTGATGGATTAGTAGAGGCAGGTCCTACGCACTGGGCTGAAATACCTGATAAGTAATTTTCTGCTATTTACTCTTACCTGGTCCAACTTTAATCATTGTACCTATATTACGAATTCCCAGGCATACTCTCCAAATGTTTCCCAAGAGACCAGTCTTCCATGAGAGCCTTGCTATTGAACATGAAGGGTCCCCTTAGAGCTCTTTTCCACCTGTCAGGATGTTTTCATGTCTGCTATGGTGGCAGCGGCCATGTCCTCCAGATTGTGGGATTAAATGGACAGGGTAGGGATAGTAGGCTAGAGATAGCATTGCCACCGTATCCTGTAGACAACATGATGGCAGCTGTGCCATTGCATGTGTAAGGTAATGGTCTGATCTGATCTCTGTAACATATTGATTGGACAGAACTAAGTCCCCTCTCTTACAATCCTTCCAATCTCCCATTCCAACAACAGCCACAAAAACAGTAAGCTATAATGGATTCACATTAGAAACTCATTTTCTCAGTTTTGTGCAATTTAATTGTGTGTCATAGATGCCAGTACTCATACAATCGAACAGATAGCTGATTAAGACTGACTTAACTAACAGATCCTCGTCTGGCATGTGTCTACAGCATGTGTGAGAACTGGCTGAAAAAGTTATTTGCTTCCATGAGAAGGGTTCCAATACATAACCTTGTATGGATTATCAGAGAAACCCATTACAATCAGTGATATGTGAGACTGACAGAATCTTTAAATCTCACTTATCTTATGACACACAGAAACCTGACAGCATGCAATGCACAAGGGATGACAGAGATCTCCTATACTTCCATGTAGCTCCATCCAACAAATGCTTCACCGACTTGAAATTATCCTATTTAAAACAACCCTGTCAAAACATTGAAGTGATGGTCTAAAGTACATGTAAAAAAAAAAGAAGATTTTTAGCAGAGATAAAGGGATTCATCTCAAGAAAAAAATGACATCCAGATCAAAGTCACTCACTCTAATTCACTCACTATTAAAAGAGTAACTAAAACACTGTATTTGAGTTGTAAACTGGTATTTAGTACTATGAAACATCTTTGTTTCAATATTGAAACAAAGATGTTTCAATAAGCAAAACTCCTATCTGCTATACTTGGTGAGTGGTGTCTTTTCTTCAGTATGAGTATTGAAAATGTTATGATTGGTTCAATCAGGCCATCAATCAAAAAAAGAGGAGGCAGGCCAATTTGAAATATCAAGCGGGACCGTGACAGGCAGAGCTGCATTGTCAAAGACAGAGGTAAGTTAGCTAACACAAATGTTTTTTATTTGTAGGTATTTCATTCACAATTTATTAACTTTCCTGTTAAATAGAAAGAGACAAGTGCTCAGGTGTAACAGTTTGCTGACCATGTAAACAAGTTAGCTGTTAGCTAGTAGTTACTAACGTTAGCTGGTATGGTCATGGCCATAGAGACCAGTTAGACATAGCCAGCTACATATTCTTTGGTCACGGCTTGTGTGCTAGCTAACGTTAGCTGGCTACATAGTTAGTTGTCCCCCACCAAAGGAAGGACTATGGATCGGTCTCCGTCCATTAGTTTGTTTGTTCGTTCATTAGTTAGTCACACTGTAATGTTGACTTTGTGCCACTAGGGGGCGGCATTGACAATGAATGGGGACTCAGTGGTAAAGCAGGTCATACAGTTAAAGTTATCATACAATGTGGGGGACAATGAATGGGGACTCAGTGGTAAAGCAATACAGTTAAAGTTATCATAGGTAACATAATAGTCTACACATGCTACACACTTGGAGACATCAGACTGGGTTGATGTGAATGTGAAGTGAGAGTCAATGGAGAATTTTGTGCAAACCTCTAACCACAAGACCCTGTAGTTATTGTACAGTTGTTGGACTGTTGGACTGTTATTGCACTCATCACTGCACTTCTACTGTGCCGTCAGTGTTGACTACTTAGATCATATTACCACTTACCTACTGTGCAATACCATATATCACTTATCATTTAGCATATAATTATATTATTCATAACACTCACGCTCTTGGTGTTGTATGTTATATTGTATACTGTATTATAAATTGTATTGTAGTGTACATTGTGTAATGTACGGATTGTATTTATTGCGTATTGTAGTTCTTATATTTTGTATTGTATTGAGTAAAAACAGGACAATTACAGTTACTACATTTCAAGATATAACTTGTAAGCCTAATTCTGAGGAGAGTAGGCAACAGAAATATATGGTCAATCTGTCCTTTCATTGTCCCATATGGAAATGCTTATACAGTTTCACCCATATTTCAAGTACACTCAGCAATCACTGACTGACCCAAGGGTGGAACTAGATCACTGGTGGGGGACAACATGTTTACTATTTGCTTGTTTTATTTAACTTGTTTTAGGCAGAAATAAACACCTTCACCTTGCTTTTCCTCCGATGTGTAGGCAGTCTTGTCCTATCTGCCCTGAGCACAGTAGGCTATAAGACTCAGATGTACTCATGCCTATACTGGGGGCATATTTATTTACAGTAGGTTATAAGAGTCCGAGTTTCCGAGTTATGACGTAATTGTGACAGCTAACTTGGGAGAGAAAGGGAGATGACATGCGACAAAGTTTCTGGGCAGATTTGAATCCAGCCAGCCTGAGCCCAGTGTCCAAACTGAGTGCAAAATTGGACATATTGGAACACCCTGCAAACCCTCTCAGAAACTCAGAGAAAATGTTGTTACCCGAGTTTCCGAGTTATGACGTAATTGTGACCTTTAATCTTCACAACAAGACAAAAAAATAGCTGCAGGATGTCTGTATTTGTTTGTCTTCCGGGTTTGATTTTCCGACTTGGAAGTCCCGGATGTTGGTCCTTAACCACCAGCACATGAACACACAATTACTCTTTAAGGCAAGGCACCCCAGGTAAGTAGAAAATGTTAAATATGGACACAAATACAAACCCTTTTAGTATCATGACTTTTATTTATTTAGGCCAGAAAAAATGCACAAATTTGCACATCATTTAGAACACTTTTTTTCTTCTGATGAATGATTTAGTAGTTTGGGGCTCATTCCTAAAACTAGTCACGAGTCACATTGCTGCTGTGTTATCCGCAGCTGTAGCCCGAGTGACAGCCAATCAAAACCATCATGTTAATTAACTTTTACATATTTAACACCTTGTCCACGCCTGTGTGTGCAATGGACCACATAGATGTGTCTGAACAACAGAGAAAACCACCCTTCTCCTCATGCACTCCTGCTGCTGCAATTGCAGTGTTGGTCATGATAAATCGAATCATATCAGTTGGAAATTGACTTTTATATCAATCAGAACAATCAGAGTGGTAATTAATAATTGCAAAGCCAGTGTGTTCGTCATATTTATTAAACATTTTCATGTGTTTCCAATGATAATTAATTCCTTGGGACTCAATGTAACTTTATTGATTTCTTAAGAATTTTAATTTATTTTCATTAGTTAACATTAACTTCTACAAATACCGTCTAACTAGAGTAGGTGGCATTTTTTGCGCTACGGTGTGCTTCTATGAATTGCTTTCACAATATGCAAATGATCAAAAGGGGTGGGAGTATGGCGAAAATGTTAACACTAATAACTAGCCGGTATTTCACATTTATAAATAATAAAACACCCTATCGTGACAGCATCTGCCCCTAATGACACGTTAAACCTGCTGGTAAGTTTTATGAATAAGCCCCAATGTATGCCCCTTCGAATATTTTCATGTCAAATAAATAAAAAGTAAAAGAAATAAAAGAAATGACACAAGATATCAACAAAGCCTCTGTGAACTATCAGCTGTTTTTGTTAAGCTGAAGAAAAGTGTTCTGCATACAGGGAATGTCATTTTCAGAAAATGGTCATTGGTTTGTTTTTTTTTAGTTAATTTAGTACAGCTAGTATAAAAACTATGTATAGTCGATGATCATTGTTTTTGTATATTTTATAAAACAAAAGTACTTTAAAATTCAGCCAGTCGCCAACCTTAAAGTAGCTTAGTGGGGTAATCAGGCAGACACAGATGTTGATGAAGATGTGTACAGCAGTTGATGCCCTTGTCATATTTTAATACATCACTTAAATGCATGATGATGTAAATATTCAATAAGCACTCTTTGGCGCTCTTTGCCTTTGCCTTATCTGGCCCTCATTAGTGCAATTAGACATGAATTGTATTTCTATTGGTCATGAAAATTCATTATGAATATTTAATCAGGATGCCAGGGAATTCTCAGAATTGCTGTTAATGAAAAAGCATGCCATCTGCTACAGCAACAAGTAATTTACAGAATCCATCATCATCTTTTATCACAGTCTTAAAAAGAGAATGGTAGCACTGCTAGCAAGTTACATAAAATAGCAAATACCAAAATGCCCAAATGTTTGAAAGCATAGGCTTATATATTCTTACTGCAGCAAGCACAAGGGTGATGTACATGAAATTAAAATTGTGCATTCACTTACATTCAAACATCAGGGAAGCAAACACAACAATCTGGTTGCATTTTACCTATAAACTAGCAATAAGCTTACTTTTTGAGCTGAGTATGTGAAGCTCTCTCACACACCTCAGAATAAATTAGCAATCTATTTTTTATATTGATGTTCCTAGAGAGGTGTTTATTATATAAGTTTATTTCTCAACCTTGTGGAGTCTGCAGTGTGAGACACATTAGATAATGAAGTTTGCATTAAAAATGTCTCACAATGACCCCAATCTCATTCTATTCAAACATGGCCCATTCAAAACCTTGGAGGGAATTTTGACCACATTCCATGTGGTCAAACAGCTTCTGTTGTGATGGCTTACAAAACACATACTGTACTGTGAAAATCTGTCCACTGGAAGGAACAAAATAGAAAATATAACAAATCACAAAACAAATCAACAACTTAGGAAACTCTCTACAATTAGTTTATTTTTAGCCCCATAAGAACCTGGAGATTGTTATCCATGTCTTCATTTCATTGCGCTTCACTCTCTTTACGCCTGCTTGACCCAGTAAAATCTTCACTGATTACAGCTTGTCCAAAACGCTGCAGCCAGACTCCTCATGAGGTCCAGAAAAAGAGAACATATTACACCTATCTTATTCTCTCTCCATTGGCTCCCTATACGTTTTAGAATTGATTTTACAATCTTACTGATTACTTTTAAGGCACACTCTGGGCTTTCACCTAGCTACATTAGTGATCATTTAACCTCAACATGCGTTCAGTTACAAACACTGACACATGCATTCTTTGTCTCTATTATTACAAGAACCAGGATTTTAAAGTACAAATTTAACGTGTATGGTACCCTTCTATAAAGTTACCCAAAAATTTAAATTCTATCATTATCTACTCACCCTCATGCCAGCTGAAACACACATGAAGTTTGTTAGTCCATATAACACACAGGAAGGTTGCCAGCACAACTCAGTAGCAGCCTTCTCCGAATGACTGAAGTCATTGGGGACTGTTTGTTTAGAGTTCCAAAAAGGCCAAAAATGAAACCACAAAATTACTCCATACAGCTTGAGCAGCATAATCCAAGTCTTCTGAAGCCAAACAATCACACTGTGAGTGGAAAAGACCTGTATTTACACCATTACTGAGCACAAATCTTCACTACAGCTGTTTTTTTTTTTAAGTTAAAAAAAAAAAAAATTAATGTTCACACTTGACCATTGCGTGTTCACGCTCTGCTTGACGAGAACACACAACCTTCCTCACTTCCATGTTTACACTACTACTCATCGGTCTACATCACCCTCACTGGGTGAACTATTCCTTTAAGAAGCCCCTCTGGTACAGTCCCTCTCATACTGCCATCGCACCCCCATTCACCACAGAATGAGTGATATTATTATGCCGAAATAATTACACTAATTGTAAATGAAAGTCAATTCTAAATTAAAATGGATTACTTGAGAGGTATGAGGCAGAGGCTGATTGGAATTCCTCCAGGACATGATGCAAGTCTAGAGGCCTGATGCTAGTTCCAGAGGTCATCCAGGTCGTCTTTCTGCAGAACTGAAACTAAATTGCAGAAGTCACTGTTGTTGCTGTTGGCTGCCATTAAAGTGACCAGCATCTCTCAGGTCCCCAAACAAGTCCGTCCAAAACTGAGCTCATGGAGAAACAGAATGATGGCTTTAATGTCATCAGGTTTATGTTTTAAAAGTACAGCTCTCACAGTCTTGAGCAGATTACCAGAACTATGTGGTCAGTAGCCCTGATAGTAAAAATGTACCCCCAGAAAAATTGCATTGTGATAAAATTAACCCTATATGATCTTTATTTCTTTTAGAATTTAATCTGCTGCCAAAGAGAACACTGTAAATAGTAAACTCCAATATGTGCCTGTAATATTTTAAAGACAGGTTTTCGCAGTCGCTTTGACACATTTCTTCAAAGGTCCATCATCTGCCTTTTGATAGAATGTGTTCTCATATGTGAAGGACTTTGTACAGGTACCAGGACTTGCCAAAACATCATCGTACCTTAGTAATTTGGGGTCCAGCCTGATGAATCAAGCCACCCATGAACTTCTTCCCATGTAATGTAGCCTAATCACACACACTTACATGCATGCACACACACACGCACGCACGTGCGCGCACACACACACACACACACACACACACACACACACACACACGCACACACACACACACACACACACACATCCCTCTCATCCCACTGCTTGCTTGTTCAGGCTCTAAAGCCTCTCACAACAGTTACTTCAGGTCACAATGCTGAATTTTGAAATTTAGAAAGCTGTGTGTAATGGGCATGGACTTTAGGTAAGTAAAAAAAATAATCAAACTGCAATAAATATTCAGTATTTCTGTGTATTTCTATATATTTCTATTCAGCAGTGATGTAACGTCAGTTTCACTAACACATTTAATATAGGTGCCAGTACAGCAACCTAAAAGCATTTAGCTGGCTAGCAGCAATAGACACACGCTCTGTTCATTATTGGATTGACTGTTGTGCACTCGGGCATATTCTATTCTGACCTCTGAGACACTCTGCATGTAGAAGTAGAACAAAGTATTATTAGACATATTGCATATTTTTTTTAGAATCTTTCAAATTAAGTTGGGATTATATGCATGCGTATATGCGGTAATATATTTAAATTCAAAATATAATAAAAAACATAACTTTTACCATCAGTTGTTGACTTCCATGCTCTCTCTGACTTTCGCAGTCATATTTACCCCCTTGTTTATATCATGTTCATGCGCACTCAACTTGTAATTCTCTTTTTTCTGACAGCATCTGAAGGCAGCATAATGTTCCTTTGTCAGGTCGACTCGGTTGCAAATTTATGCACAGCGCAATCAGTCTGTCATTGTCAGCTCAGTGTATGAAAGGCAGAATGTACCAAAGTAAAGTTGGTGACGGGAGAAAGACGGACTCATAAGATGTGATGAACTTAGCTGACCTGAAATGAACGGAACTGAAATGAACTTGGTATTTGTGTTGCTAGACTGCTGGCCCACAGGTTGATCGGCCCACTAGGAATACACCCACTACTCCAGATGGCCAGTCCGCCCTTGCCTTCAGTCGCCAACCTTTGTGGACATGTCTATCTACACTTGCTCTTCAAAATTGTCTCAAGGACCATAAAAGTATGCCTGGTAGTTTTTTGTTTTGTTTTTTGTCTTTTTGAAAAACAAAATTCTTCAATTCTTTTCTTCTACAGACCCTCTTACACAATTGATCTACAAATGTTTTTTGACACCTCAAATTGCTCACCGGATATAAACAGATTGTTAACATACTTCTGTTGATAGTACTGTGCCTATTATATCTCCATACTAATTTGACTAATTTGTCATCATACTGTCAATGGCAAAACTGTTTCAGGCAGTGTGTTAAGCAAGGATGTAAAGTTACTTTCATATCCACATATTTGTGGTGCTTCTTGTTGTGACATATACACATTTCTTGAAAACTCATAACTCTAACCTTAACCCTGGTTTATCAATACCCTGGGTTATTTTATCCTACATTTCACACTTGTTTTTGTAGATTTTACACAGTACATCATAAACCCGCGGTTAACACTCAGTGTAAATGAGGTGACATAGTGACACTTCACGCGAGATAACATTCTAACCCTGCAGCATTTTACGCGGCTTCCTGTTAGCCCCGCTTTTTGGGGAGCATGAGATAGCAAAAGCGGTGCTAACCCTGCTCCCGAGCGGGCTTTCTTAATCCAGGGTTAAAAGCGGTTTTCAATAAGTGTTAAACATTCCTCACCCTTGGGTTAAATGCGTCATTAACCCAAGGGTTAGGGAAGACGTTAACCCGGGGTTAAGCAGCGTGTGAAAACTGCTATAGAGTCATCCTGTGAAAGAACCGCTCTGCTCAGCTGGCTCAACAGATTCATGACCTGCCTACTGCGACAAAGGTTGTGAGATCGAGTCCTGTTGGTGCTAAAGAAATGTGACACTACATAATACAACTATCTGTGCTGGCTGCTATGAGAAATACATCAAGCTCTCCATGCCAGTTTTAGCCCTACTATCAATAATGGCGATAGTGATAAACAGAATACATCCTGCTGTAGATAAACACTTCACAGAATCATCATGAGGTTTTTTTTAGGCAAATACTCAGCTAAATCAGCTCATCGGGGCATGAGGTTATTACTGTAACCCTTGGTGGTACTCACTTGGGCAAGCACCGTCATTTCTCTAGCATGTGGGGAAAAAAACATACATATTTAGATAATTTGAGTGGCTCAGTGGCTAAGGTGCTAAAACACAAATCATAAGGGTCCTGGTTTTAGGCAATCCGCTAACATTCTGTAATATACTTTCTGCCATATACTCCTTCCAAATTAGAAATCTTGGAGGAGCATATGTTTGCAAGTGACTCAATATTCCTTCTCATTATTCTTATCGAAGCTGCTCTCTCATGAATAAATGAGCACAAAATTCTGCACACAGGTCCAGTCACATGCAAATGTCGCCTGGAAGCAGTTTGTGTGCTTGTGCATGCAGGCATGGATGTCTGTGTGTGCTTGTTCATGCATGTGAGTGTGAGGCTTGGGTCTGTGTGTGTGTTCTGTGTATGTGTGTAGTTGTGTATGGGGTGTGTTTGAATGTCTGTGTGTCTGTGCATGTGTGCTTGGTTTTAGTGTCTGTTTGTATGCTTCTCCGTTGTACTGCAGGGTTGTTTATATGCATGTGTCTGCGTGGTCCCTGACTCTTCCTCCCTCCTCACCTCTGGTAGTAGCTGTTGTCAATGGTGATGAAGTCAGTGCTGACGTCCCTGCACTGGTGTGTTGTTCTAATGAACTGGTTGACGACAATGACGACAATGACAACAATGACCCAGTTGGTGCTGATGTCCCACATCAGACCCAGACGTTTTACCGAAGTGTCCTTACTGTTTATTCTGTGTATTTTGTCATAATTTTGTATAGTATGGTCCATTTTGTCATCAACATTTCCATCCCCCTTTCAATCCTGGAAAGGGGGGGTCCTCCTGTATGTATCCCTAAAGTTAACTTAGCAGCATTGTTGGTTTGGCCAATAAAACTGCCCCATCTGCCTTCATCATCAGGGACTCCATCGTGCGCTCTGTCCAGGCCGGCGGTGAGCCTCACCGATATGGGCAGGCGGCTGTCGGCTCTCCTTAGGGCCTGATCACGCAGCACATGTTTTGAAGGCGGAACAATGCAAGGCTTGCTGTACTGCCTTGTCATTGAAGCCTACAAAGCAAAGCAGCCTGCAGCATTTCTTTCGTTTTCTGATGTTGCCAGACAACCACAGAATCAGCTGATAAGCAGCCGTTAGTCACTCAACCAGTTGTTTTTTCTTGTGCAAGGTCAACATGATTTAGCTAAATTAAAGTTAACTTTTTAAAACTACGGACAGCCAAAGAGTACTTTATTAGAGAGTCGGAGATCCCTAAAAAAGAGATCACTGTCCAAAAAGAGATCAGGTTGGGTACAAAAAGTAACACCCCTGTTCAAGGTGTAGCTATATTGCTGTCTTGTTTAACTACTTTTTATCTGGACATTTGTTACTTTGTGTTCTAGGCTACTCCTTAAGTTCATCTTATGTTACATCTTATGCAAGTAATTTAACATAAGTCCAAAAAATAAAAGTTCCACATTACTCTTGATTTTGTGATATTGAATTAATAATTGATTATTTTGACTGATGTCTGCTGCAGACCAGGGTTGATTAGTAGGCTGATTGCAAATACTTTTTCATATTTATTTGCACTGAATGTGTAGAGTTTGTCCAGTCATTTTGTGCTAGCAGAGTCAATCACAGAAAACCATCAAAATAGTTTACCTTTATTTCTGAAGAGATAACTCCCACCAATCTGGCATTCCATTCAGTCTGAATCTGTTAAGCCTACATGCTGATACAGGCCTTGTCTGTTGCTATAAATGCTAGCCTGCAAAAAACCAACATAATGCAGGCTGTTGCTCTTGTACTGTCCATTGTAACTATATCTACCTTTTCAATCACAGATTTCTAGCAACTGGAGATTCATACAGGACAATTATTGCCTTCAGCTGTAGAGCAGGATTCTCAACTGCAGCGGGCATCATCAGAGAGGCATGTGAGGTTGTGTGGACGTGTCTCGTTGAGAAATACATGCCATTTCCTGGGGGAGAGGAGTGGCCATTGCTGAGGAATTCCAGGCGTTGTGGAATTTTCCAAACTGCGTTGGAGCAATCGATGGCAAACATTTCACCGTCCAAGCCATAACTCACAGTGGCTTCATATTCTGCAACCAAAAAGGCACATTCTCTATTGTTCTGTTAGCCATGGTACATTCCAAGTACTGATTCAGGGTGACACCTGAGCAGAGGATTTTCAATTACCGACTCTCTCAGTCACGGAGAATGGTGGAGTGTGCCTTTGCGTGCATCCTGGCTTCACAATCTCTATAGGAGAGTACTTGGGATATCACCCATTGTAGTGAAGGTGACAAGCATTTTACACCATTTCATCTGTTCTGTTGAGGATGAGGCCCATAGCAGCACAGCCTTGTGCACTGAACTGTCTGCCGGGATACAAGGCATCACTCAGTTTGGCAACACTGCCTCCAGTGGAGTGTGCCACCTTCTTCTCTTCCTCGGCTGGTGTGAAGTGTCATGGCAACATGCAGCAGTTGTTGAATGCTCCATCATCATCTGAAGACCCATTTAGGACCCCCTTGCAGAAATAATTATAGGAGATAAAAACCATATAAATTAATTGATTTCTGAAGATTCCCCCCTGGGCAGCCGTAGATGGGGCCTTAACACTGGTGGTGGTGGGGTGGTGGAGGGGCGACGAGGCGCACACCCTGAAATTATAGCAAGGAGACAGGCAGGTAAGTTTAAATACCATCTTTGGCTGACAGAAAGCCCAAGCAGACAACCAAATGTGTTCACTGAATGACAATAATTGAGAGCCAGAGAGTGTGTAAAGAGACAGAGCGAGAAAGTGAAAATAATTGTCTTCCTGCTTGAACTTGTGCTGACAGCTTCATTTTAATGATGTTTATTAAAATATATAAGACAGGACCTTTGGCGTTAACCCCGTCGTGCTGTCGCAAGAATCAATTGTAGGGGATAAAACCCTATGAATTAATTAATTTCTGAAGATCCCCCCAAAAAGAATCGAGTTATTATCTTATGCCGTGTGAAGTTAAGCTACCAAAACTAGAAGAGATAAGAGAATCAAGACATAGTATACATAATAAATATATAACTTGGGCATTAGTCATCAGAGTAGATCAGTTGAACCTTGAGATGCAAGCCAGTAATGTATTGTCAAATTGATCATGGACTTTTAGTAGTGGATGTAGGCCAGTAACAAAAATGTGATCAGTAGATTACAAGCTGGCAACCTAATGGATTATCAATACTGATAGGACCTGTAATGAAAGATGTAGGCCAGTAAAAGAAAATATGAAATATGTACTGTAGATAGGGGTTAGTGAACCAGTAATAGTGTATAACACTGAAATGACAGCAACAAGGTATCATTGGGTAAAGCAAATTTATGCACTATTTTGCTAATGACAAAATAGTTTTGATACAGTACCAAAAGTGTATTGGAGGACCAAAATGGACTGGTTCCTTAGCTGATGTAAATCTAATAACAAAAACAATATTGGGCCAAAATTGATGTATGCAAAACCAAATTATAAAGTGACTGCTTAAGAACACCATCACTAGCTAGATGCTTGACAACTCACCAGCAATTAAGGCTTGAGCTGCCTTGAGCAGCGAGCATGGAGGACTGATCAGGCCTGATGTGTGAAGAGAAGACAAAGGAGCACCAGCAACCTAATTATTAAATAGATACCACAGATACTGCATTTATTTTAAATGAATGGCTAGAATACATTTGACTGGAATGTAAGAACTAAAGATGACAACAAAATCAGGTTTTGGACATAGGCTTATTTGAAGGGAGGAGCAAGGGAGGAGAGGAGCCATGGGTGACAATTCTGATATTTATCCATGGACATTTAAGGAAAATATGTAGAATTAATTTGTGCAATTATCACCGGGAAAGCCCTTCCAACCTTGGAATGTAATTAATAAAATCTGGATGAAAACAAATTCTCTGACATGGCAGAGAATAAGGGAAATGTAGCTGCTGCTCTGTTGGCCTGAGGGCATAAACCCAGAACACATGAACATTAAAACCGAGATAAAGCATAAACCTTACAATGCCCTGGCACATGACAAGCTCTGATTTGTTAATGATAGACACCCATGTTAAATGCTTCTCAAAGGCATGCATCAACCGCAGCTTCAAATGAGCTTGTGCTTCGATAAATGACCCCACATGCAACATGTTACAACAATAGGGGAGATTTCAAACAGTGCAGAGGAATGATCCATGAAGTTTGCCAACTGTGAGGGCCAGTCACCGGCAGCCATGCGCCTAAACCCGGTGATGGAGTGATTCCTTCACAGCCAGAGGTGCAGCCAAATGGACTGCTTTGGACTGCAGATCTAAATCATATGAGTTGCATTCGGATAACCAGGTGCTTATCTGTCGCTTGGAAACAGAGGCAGCAAATTATTTGAAACTGGTGAACTTCCAGGACTTTCATGGATATTGATCACCTTCATATTGATGGGAGCCAAAACGGGGGGGAAAATGAGTGAAGCTGCAGCACATATCCAGGCGAAGCGGCAAACACACTCAATAGACAGCAAGGAGATGTATCAGGTAGGCAAGTTTAAATAACATCCAATAAGGAAGATCATTGGCTGACAGAAAGCCCAAGCAGATAATCGAATGTGTTCACTGAATGACAATAATTGATAGCCAGAAACCTGCTGCCCAAAGACAGAGCTCAAGAAATTGAAAGGGACTTCCTGCTTGAACTTGAACCCGAGGGCTTCATTTAACTTGACATGAAATTAAGTAATGTTGTTTAATGTATTCTATGTAAATCTCTATAAAACTGAAAATACTACACATATTTTGCGCTTGGCTATTGTATGGGTGGACATCTTATTTATTTTATAATAACCAAATCACCAGAAAAAGTCTGGATAATTTGAATTTAAACATTTCTTGGGATTTACATGTAGGCTATATTATGCTAAACAATTTCATAGTATGTCACTAGAAACCATACTGTTGTCGCCATGTTCATTTTTCACAAAATGGAATGAATGCTAGCGTCAGCCATCAGGAATTGGATCTAGCTGAATCTCGATGCTGGACGCTCTCGGTTGCTGTCGTTGAGTGCAATGCAGCGCAGCCATAACCATGTTTGTTATTTTTCAGCAGATTTGGATTGGGGGTGGGGGGTATGGGGGGGGGGTGCATTTTCTGTTGTTTTCTCTTGAAGTATTTCCCTTATTCTCACTTCAGATGGGGGTTTGACAACTTCTCTATTTCCTGCATGTTTTAACATACTAGAAAAATAAATGATGAGTCACAAATATGTAAAAATAACCAACATTTCACTCTCTTGCCTCAATTCTCCACTGACTGGTAGCATTCATCTGTAGTGACTCAGTTGGCAAATGTATCATAGCAGCTATCCAAAGCCCTTTTTAATTTTAGTGTCCATAACACACACTGCAGTTGACAGATATTGGTTGAATTGTCAAGATACACACAGCTAGTCATAAACAATATTATATATCCTGTCATGTCACAAATGGTGAATGTAAAACACACAACTGGAAAAGAAAAAAATAGGCACATGACTGTGGGTACACCTTGGGGAGCAGTTATCATTCTGATCACATACTGTCCAAGCTGTCTGTGGGGCAGCCTCATAGTTTCTGAAACTAAGGCTTCTTTAGTCAATTATAAAAGCAATCAATATTCTCAATTGAATCTGTGATGGTAAGCTGTTTTGATATAGGTGCCATTGATGAGATTTTTGGAACTTCTTTCTGCACTGTTAGTTTTATAGATTGCATTTTCCGTGCAGGGGAAATGCTGTTCCAGTTTGTTTGTTTTAAAAATGACCTGTTTCCTTAAACTAAACCTGAATGTCATCTCAAGTAGCTAGCAGACATCTCTTCGACCCTTAGAAAAAGCAGACAAAATAACATTATATGAATATCAACTAGGCCTACCTGAAAAGTAATAGGGCCACCCTTTGCCTTCAGAACAGCTTCAGTTCTCCTTGGATTGTTGCCATACAAGTCCTGACCTACAGTATGCAATGTGGAATACTGCAGCATTCATCACGAAGGAAAGCCTGCACTTCGCTGGGATGGAGGAAGTGTAAATATTCTTCATACTGCACACCAGAACTTCCCATAAAGGTTCAATGTTTAGAACTGGTGATGAGAGAGACCATGGAAGGCATTTGACTTCATCCTGATGTTCATGAAATCAATCTTATATACTGTATGTTTAGCAGTGTGTATGGAGGCATTATTATCTTATGGGACTGTCATGCAGGTACAGAGCAACATAGGGTGCATCTGCCCCTGTAAAATGTCCTCATATTCCTTGGATGTTATATAACCATGCAGAGCAATCAACAGACCTACAGCAATGACTCCCAAGAGATCTTTACCCATACCGGAACAGAGCCACCACCATGTTCAAAGCAATCTTTGATTTCTCCAAACATAAGCCCACCTGGGTGGAGGAAAAAGGATGAAAGATGACTCCTTTGACACTGTTGCTTTTCTCCAATGCTCCAGTGCTCACACACACACACACACACACACACACACACACACACACACACACACACACACACACACACACACACACACACGTAAAGGCTCAAAGTATCATATTGACTCTATACTGTACATCTCCATTGTTCTTAGGATTCTTTAACAGTTCTTTAACACAAGTAAATGCTATAAAAGTTAGGGTGTCTTCCAGTGTTATACACTGCACAAGTAAATCATTGAATGGGAAAGGGAGAGCAAAGGCATTAATAAATTCTGTCTCCCTAGGGTCTCCTCCAATGGACCGAAACCACTAGATTTATCACAGCAAATGGCGAGCCCATGCTGTCTTGTGAATGAACACAGTCTGGACATCAGATGATGTATAAATGCTGCCTGAGCTTCTCCTACAATTCAAGGTAAGTGAAAAGCTGTGTGTGTTTTAGGTGAAAAACATGGTCTGTCTAGTCTTCAACACACACAAAGCAGCTGAGGAAAATTTGTCATGTTTCATCCTATTATACTCCGGTAAGACAGCTGTGACATTGAAACTTAAAACATAATTTAAACTGATGGCCTTACACTTCCAATATGCAGCATACTTGATATCTGTAATCAAAGCACACTGTCAATAAATAACAAGACTAGGTCAAAACCTAGTACATGGCTGGACCGTGTATGAGTGTGCCACATGCCACGGCCGGCAATGGTGTAACTAACTCCACTGTAGATTGTTAATATACAGAATAATAGTCCATACATCCATACTGATCTCCATTCCAGCGCGTCCCGTCTCCTCTTTCCGCCGCTGTCCTCTCCACCACGCCCTGGCGCCGCTGTTGCGATCCAGCCAAAAACAAAACCATTAACTGTCAAAAATAATGTCAGGTATACAAAAGTGCTGCACACACATAGTAAGGGCATGTTTCTATAGTTGGTCTAGTGCAACAAAAGTAAGTAAATGATGTATTGTTGAACTCCTTGAATACTCTCTAATCTGTAATTGCAGTGAGATATCTCCTGTTGAAATACTACAACTGGCTTTGTTTCTATGGTGAGTTATTAGATTTAACATATTGTCTGAGCTTTTAATACTGAGTATGTAATTGCTTAACAGATTTTGCATATATCTTTAGGCTGAAAAGTTTATTTATCTTTGTGATATTTGAAAAGACTAAAATATAGCAGGCTTGTATTTTCAATTATGATGGGTTAAGGAAGTTTTAAAAAAGCTCATTTCCATCAACATGTTCAAGAACATACGACTGCCTATACATGGAACATAATTAGGTGTCTGAGATACTAATTGTGATTTGTTAGACACCAGAGGTGATCATCTGGTTCCACAATTTTAAAGATTGTGTGAAATTGATTAAAGCATGTCATCCCTGCTTTGTAGGAATGTCTCAGATTCTGAGCCATCACATCTCCATGATATTGTGGAGGATCTCGGAGCAGAGCAAAGCCTGTTATTCAGGTTTTAAGAAGTTTGCTTGTCTGCGCACACAGCCAGGAGGAGGCTCAGGTGCAGCAGAGAGAGACAATCCCTTCACAGGGGAATAGACCTGTCAGTCCAGTAAACCCTGGAAGAACCAGCCAGTGGAACCATACTCAGCTCTCTCAGCACACATCGCACTTATCTTGTCAGAACCATCCAAACATACGTTATTAGGATGGAAAGGGACAAACAAGGGCTATCATCATGCATGATCCAAGCATTCTCACGAAGTAATGTCTGTTTATATTTTCTGAGGGTTCATTGTATTGTAAATACTTGGATCACACTGATCGTTAATTACATTTAAGTGATTAATGACGGTACATATTGCTTTATTTGGATATAAAATAAATAATAAAACTGCTGCCTGTAACCCTTTGTGTGAGCTTTGTCATTCTGAAGAAAGGCATTCTTCATGAGCTCATTTTGATTTCACTTGAAATCCATAAATCCAAAATCACCTTCGCATTTAAGCCTTGGGCCTTCATCAGAGACCACAGGATTCTTCACCTGCCTATTTTCTGCACAGCCTATATTCCACTCCATTTAGTAACAAGGTGCTTTGCTCTGTGTTGTTTATGGTGTGGGCCTTCAAACTGACAAAGGCTGAGGTCATTTTGTTTATTACGCCAATTGATTCTAGGTTTTTAATTTTATTTTAAACACGCTTTATTAGAATGGGGGGGGGGAGTGTCTCAAAACCGCAGCCCTCATTGGTTTCATTCATCTTTGATTACTTACTGTTAGTAATTTGGTCCCAGGGTCTCACTTGTTGCTACCCTCTGACTTTGAGTCAATTGAAGAGGCTAGAGTGGCCTAACACAAATATGTTTAATCATTTAATTTCGCGATGATGTTACCATTTACTGTAACATAGACTGTCACGGGAAACGGTGAGTGAAGACATAAGCACGTTAGTTTTCAGAAATATCATTTGTGTTTTGCGGTAGCCTATGATTAACAGGCTCCGACAGAGGTGGCGGTGTGGTGGAGGAGGGCGCAGAGGGGGCGTGCGTGTCGCTTTGGAGGCGCAGTGAGAGCCCAAATCAGACTGGAGCTAAGCCGTGCAGACGGCTGGAGAGGGAGGATTACAGACTAACAGAGCGTTTCTCTATCTGATGAGAAGGGGGTCACCCAGGATTCCCTTGAAGACAAAACGTGTTCTCCAGGAAAAAAAAATGTTACAAGATTTCTCCTTTGTATCTCGTTAACTGAACAGAATCAGTTCGCCTGTGCTGCTGTTTTATGTAGTGTCATCGGTTCGGTGTTTTTGAGAAGATGCAGAAACGGGAAAGAAAAGTGAGACAGAATACTGTGTCGGGGATATATTGTTTGATAGAACAGCACGCCTTGTAGAAATCAGAATCAACAGCGAAATGTCGCTTTATAGGCCTGAAAGATATTTTTAAAAATTAATTTTACATTTTTCGTTTTCTTTTTTCTCATCTTTAAATGCTGCAGGTGTTACGTGCATGTAAGAACGGCAAATTAGCCTGTTAACCTCTTTGATTAGATCAAGATTTTAATGTGAATGAATCAATCTTTGAGATGGTAATTTAAGGTATTAAACAGGTATAAACGCCTAAAACATTCTAGATAGAGCTTTGCAGTGTAGGCTGATCAGAAGGCTATCAAGTACAAGTTTAAGTAGCCTATTATTCTAACAGAATACCAAAGCCTATTATGCTTAAGCTCTGTTAAAAAATAGGCTAATTTATTGAATTCGTGCTGTATCTCACAGAAGAGTTAGGCTATATCTATGCATAGAAACCAAAGGCAATACACACTGCCAACAGGCTGCATTCTTTAAGCACGTAACGTCCGCGGTGATATTTCAGCACAGAGAAAATATCCAAAACACGAACAGACGAGAGTTGAACTGCAGGGGGAGGTGTCCTATTTTGTTTGCTGGAGATTTTGTTCACAAAAACAAGGACTGTAGCAAAGGTTCTATCACAAAAACTCCGGAGAGCTATATGAAGACCGCGACACAGTTATTGGTTTTCCCTCGCAGAAATGCCAGTGCGTGCTGTAACCACCAGGTTCATGTACAAGGGACTTTGCACTATTCCAGATGTCCTCACCTACCGGACCCCTGTTCATCTGCCTGAGGATGAGGTGGAAGGTGAGTTATTTTTGTTTGCTTGTTTGTTTTGTTGTGGTTTTTAAGTTGCATTCACGCTAAGAGTCTTTACATCGAAAAGGAGCGCCTACATAATAGCCTAAACAAGTTCAGGACCATGGAGAGCACCAACCGGTATGCGCTTCATTTGTTGTAGTTCATAAGTCTGACTGTACATAGGCCAGAACAGAAGGCCAACTTATTCAACATCATGGGTAGGGGTGAATAATAACTGTGTCAAGCTTTATGGTCAACTTTTCTTTCATCATCTCTCTTTGTATTTGCTTTATGTTGATTTTACACCATTGGTGCAAAAAAACAAAATTAACTATTACAAGAACTGTTTTTGTTTTTTGTACATAAAGCTTCCACCATTTTAGTAGCAGCAATAGTACGACATACTGTTTTCAGTAGCCTTGCCTTCCCTGGGCTGTCATACATGTACGCAAGAGATTCAACTTCTCCATTTTGTGCATTCAGACTTATGATCTTATGCTAAATCTACATCATCATGTCATCAGACAAGATGCCACGATTCCTTGCTATGACTCACATATGGGAATTAAATGTACCTGTTTTCACTTAAGTCACCTGTGGTCCACAAGAGAAAAGACTGAAGAGTCAGGGAGCAGTGGACTATACTTAAAATTTGCAAAAAAAAGACTAATCTGAAATGGAGAAAAGGGCTGTGATGAATGAGAATTTTATGGTAATAAATAAGAATATAGATTAACCTTACCCCAAATGAAGAGAATATATACCTGAATGAGATGTGTGTGTGTGTGTGTGTGGGGGGGGGGGGGTAATTAAATTACATCTTCTACCCTGTTATCACTACTCATTTCTTCATTAATTAATAAAAAAGGTCATCGATATCAGCATTCTACTTATAGGCTAGATTAATTGGAGCATTGCTATTGCTATTGTAAGGCATAGATGTTAAGAATTGAGCTTTTGTTTTGGCAAATTGCCCTCAAAATGAGAAAGCACAGCTGGACGTGATTTGGAACAAACCCAGGCAGACTACAATAAAGAGATAACTATCAGATGTGATATCCCTAAGTCTTTTATACTAAGGAAATTCCATTTCCCTTTCTTCTGTTTGGTTGCCTGGCCCACAAGTGGCCTTCTGTCCTTGCTTTGAGCTATTCATTTGACATTGAAAATCCACTATCTGCAGTGACAGCATAAATTTAATTAAAAAGTTGGCTATGAAAAAACAAGAATTAGAACAATAGTAAAATGTGTTGTGTGTTGCAGGAGAGGGCGCCAGGCCTACGACAATACAGCAGGTCCGGCTTCTCAGGTCATGGAGAAGTCTTTTCAAACTGTACTTTGGAAACACTAATGAGAACCATCAAATATTCAGGCCATAGTGACACATTCCAATTATCTTTTAAGCTTTATTTACCCAGGGAAGGTTTGCTGAGCACATAATGCTCTTTTTCAGCAATACCTGCTACACACTCACACAATCACATACCCTCATACCTGGGAGCCGCCCAGTATAATCAGTCTTCCAATTTTGCCACTGCAACTCCACTGGCACAGTTGGGGGTTAGGTGTCTCTCTAAGGAGTTATTTTCCCGTAGTTGTTGAGTTGAGAGAGTTACTGATCTGCCACCTAGACTTTCTATAAAAATATAAAATTTAAGAAAACCAGTAAGTAAAGGCTGTGAAAATGTGCCTAATACTCATACAAACCTAAAGTGTCTCCTGATGTGATGGCCACAATATTCAGAAAAACAAAACAACAACAAAAACAGCTACGTTCAATATGGATACACACCTTGGGTAAATACAAATTTGACAAAACTTGTGTACAGTACCTTAATTAAATCAGAATCAGAATCACGCACCATAAATATACAGGAATTTGTCTTGGTGGCATTGTTGCAAAAACATACAGACTGTTTACATGGCACAAGGACAAAAGGACCTTGCATCCAGTGCAAAGGGACAGTGCATGTCATACCATGGACAGACAAATGATACATATCACTCTAGATAAGTAGATTAAAGATTCAATATTCAGCATTCATACGCTATGGCTTCAGCTTTAGAGGACAGTGTAGAAAATGACCAATCATCCATTGTCCTAGTGTACCAGGAGGAAGTTATACTGAACAGAATGAGATGCATGAAATAAATTTAAGTGTTGCAGATATTATATACCTAAGGCTGTAAAGCCATAGTGTGAAGGTGCCTGAAGTGCTCAGAGATGTGTAGATGTACCAGTGCAATGCAGTGCTAAAACCTGTGGGAATAATGAATAGTATGTTAATGACTAGTAACAGCTGTAAGGGTTACCGACACTTTCACTGTCTGGAGAGAAGATTGTGGGGGTTTGCATGGGGCGAGTCTTAGGAAGGCTGGTTAAGTAGGGTGACATCTCTTGGGAAGAAGCTATTGAGGTGACCGGGTGTCTTGGTCTCAACGGACCTGTACAGATTCCCGGGAAAGTTTTTGGAGCAGATGGTTGCCTGGGTGAGCAGGGTCAGTGGCAAGACTTCCTGCCCTTTTCTTCGCCCTTGTGTCATGCAGGTGTCATAAACCCTGATATGTATTCAAGCCATTACCACTGTAAAGTAATTATACCCCTACTTAACTATGCAATAGCAGTGTATGTGATAATACCCATATATTGAGACTTAAGAAATGTAAACGTGTGTATCAGTTTAGATTATGATATACACCAGATCATATATACAGTATAACTGAGCTCTATATGGTGTGGATAGTCTGTATAAATCTGTTGGCCAAAACTGGTTAGTTTGAGCTGTATTCACAAAATCTTATACATTATTGACCTTGGGAATTGTACTGTGCAAGCAGTCTCTACAATTTACTAGACTTAATTAGTTTAGAATTCAATATGTAAACAAATACTTCCATCATGTGCAAAATGTAAGCAACAGCCCATTGATTCATCAATTCGGATTCCTACTTATACATTTCCACATTACCTCTATACTACTACTCCTATTCAGACCCTTTATTTAAATCACATAATCACAATATTATTCATGTTCCTCAGACACATCCATCAAACGTTTTTGAATATAAAATTTGAAAAGTGAAGAGTGTGTACATTTCAGCTATTTTAAACTGTTATACCCACTAAGCACAATCTTTGTATAAACAATATCTATCTGTACAGGACCTAATGCTGCACCAAGTGTCTCCTCATTTAAAGGACACAGTATTAACAAGAACAAGGTCCAAAACCAAGTTCAGACAAATATGCATGGACAACTGGGATAAATAAATGTATGATACTTTTACTACATCCTGATATACATTCGGACTGCTCCCACAACTAACATAATTACACTCCAATATTTAGATAGAGTAATGATTATGTGATTATGCACATGCATTAGGTAATATGTTTTGTGTTTGATGAGCCTGAACCTTGAATCTTAATTCAGTTGAGATTCTAACATTTATTAAGCAACTTTTTGGAACGAGTTGGAAATTACACACATTTAAAGTGTCCTAAAAGGATGCATATTATGCGTTTTAGTGATTAGATTTGCATTCAATCTTTTTTAATGAATTGAAATTATTATAATAAATTGAGATTACTATGATCAGATATATCATATTTAAAATACATTATCCCACCAGCCACAACTAAGATACCACTCTATTTCATGAACAAACAATGCACTCATTGTATCCAATATGAAATTATATAAGTTAACTATACTGTGTAAAGTGTCATAGGCCACAATTCATAATTTGCAGTTATTGTAATTGTACATGTGTTGAAATAGATAATACTCTGGTTACAGGGCAGAACAGTGACTTCCTGGCAGTTACATTCATCGGAGGTCTCTTCCAGCTTGTTTCCATTCCTCAGTGCATCACTGACAGAGGCTGTGAACAGTATTTATAGATCACAGCATGTAGGAGAATCCCCCAGACATCAGGCATTGTAGTGGGGTGTAGACCATCTTCCACTTTGTATGCAAAGCTGTCTTCATCGGTGGTTACAAATGGAGTGGTTTTGCAGTAGCATTGTACACAGAGACAAGCGGAGGGGGAGCTCGCACACTTCTGACTTATCCGTCTGTGATTACAAACCTGTACTGTCATCGGTTTAGATCATATTCCTTTTGCATCAGAACATTTTTCTGACATCCTCTGTTGTTGCTGCATTACCAGATACACATGACCTCCAGCTACGTGACATTTAGCACACTGTGATCGTGTTGAGTTCAAAGATTTATTCTTGCTGATGGCCAGTGGTGTTTTTGTGGAAGCAAAAGTTGTTTAAAATAATGGGATATTTTAGAGAGAATCTTAAAGCACTCAATTTCCATATCACAGAGTGTAGAATTCGGAATTTGTTTCTTTATGTATCCATCTGAGATACACATCTATGTAAGCGTTCCACAAGAAGGTTCACAGCAAAACAAGTCCACCATTTGTGGCAGCCCATGGCAGCTCCGGTATATAGGGGTTGAATGTCTCAGTCAGGGACACTTTCTCATGATGGGAAACGCTGGCTGCTGCAGATATCGAACCTGTGACCTGTCAGTTATGAGATGGTCTGTGGTACCACCAGACCACCCTCACACCACCGTGAAAATGTGATTAATCACATGTCTAAACTATATTGTCAACTAATGTACAACTAATGGAAAATACTGGTGTTGAGTTTTTTGCACATTTTGAACATTTATTTGCAACTTAATAGTTGAATTGTTTAAACATTCAATACATTCAGCAGTAGATATGTACTACAAAATAGCATTACCCACCGACATATGAATACTTCCTTGTTTTAGGCATTAGCTTAGATAACTGAAAGCAACATCCCAAGTAGCCTTTGGATCAATGCATTTAGCAGGATTATAGCTTGTGTGGGAAGTGATAGCTGTAACATTTACTTTACACATATTGTGTAATGTGTAGCAAACAAAAACTACTTTGACTGGCCAGCACATCCAGGGTTTTTTAATAGAAACAAAATAGGAATGTGACACATGTACAGAAAAAGCTTGAAACGTAATTGGCCCACGAGAGACTGTCGAATTCAAAGAGGAATCTCACTGTGCACATGTTGTACCCTCAATTCTGACTGGCTGTAAAAATAACTGTCTTCTCCTGCATCTTTGCTCTAAGGTTTCTATATCCTCATGCAACTTCAAGAACAGAGTCCTGGAATGGAAGGCTTATGGATAATGTTTATCAAATAAGTGCTAAAGGAAATCTGACAAAAAGTGAAGACACCAACATTTTCCTTTGAGGACAATCTTCACTAGCCTACTTTACACAGTTATATAGAATATAAAATCAATCAACTTTCAATTTCACCATTTACTGATCACTACAGTCACTAGAAGAAGAGCCCTGATGTTATAACCTAGGGCTCTATTTTCATGAATCAACGGCGCAAACAGCAAAGCGTTTCAGTCAATGGAGGAGGGCCAAGGCGCTCCACAATGCAAGAGCTGCGGAAAGTGGCTTCCTGGCAAGAGTTTCAGACTATAGCCCAGAAGAGGGTGAGGTGCAGAGCCATGCTTGATGCCCTATGCTCCCTAGAGGGCCAAGAGGATTAAGTCAAGTCAAAGGTTTTGCATATCATCTGTCTATTCCATCCAACACTCATCCTTTTTAACTGAAGTAATTACAGCGCCTACAAGTATTAATTCCCCCATGGAAAATTGGAGGCAATCATATCTACCACTTAGAAGAATGGAAAAATCCATTTGAACGACCCTCCAACTCATAATTCCTAGTTGGAAACGTGGGACTCTTCTCTGAGCTCGAGTTCCCTGACATGTAGTTCTGTGAAGTCCATAAACATAAATCAACTTGGCGGCGTTCATAGTGAATGGGAAGAACAAAAAATAACAGCGTTTTAAGCTTTTAAACAGACTTTCAAGTTTCTGTTTGTGCATGACGTCATCAAACAGGTATAGGGCTAGATGATAAAAAATAAAATAAAATAACATAAAATCATTTACTTGCACTTTTTTCCATCTTAATGTGTTTTTGTGAGAGATATAACAGCTAACTGCTTTCAGAGCAGCAAAGCTTTTGCTGCTCTGAAAGCAGTCAAACAAATGCAACTTTCTTTCAGTCTATATTGTTCCCACCTCAACCACATTAACACTCTGAGATGGGAAGTAGGAAATTCTAGGTGGGAAGTTTCCCAGTTTCAAGTTGTCATGATTGTACCACGACACAGCCCCCACACAGATTCACAGAAAAAGGAGACTGTCCTCCCCCAAAAAACGACCACATAGGTTGTTTGTACAAGCAGCTTATAACAACCTAGTTATGTTTTCAAGTTAAGTGACCTCTAGCGGTTGTGTAAATAACGACAATGTTGGTCTGCGTCCACGTCACATGACTGTCAAGTTTCTCTCTCAACATTGAAATAGCAGGGTGGAAAGTTAGGGCGTTGTGGTCGGGGATGGTGGATGGGCGTATATGTTTGCCTTCGATGGCGGCGACCAGGGTTCGATTCCCAGTGTTTCTAAAGGACATACAACCGTGAGTCACATTAAAAAAAATTTTAATTTAACCATGACCAAACCATTTTCCTAACCTTAACCAAGTTGTTTTAGTTGCCTAACCATAACCATAACCCAAGTTGTTTTATTTGCCTAAACTTTACCATAACCTTAACCCTAACCTTAACCAAACTTGTTTTACTTGCCTAAATTTAACCAAAGTGGTTTTAATTGCCTAAATGTAACCATTAACCAACCTTTGGGACGTAATTCAATTTGTGGTGGAGGAACGTTTTCAAATTTGTCGAGGTCGTGTTCATTTCATAGATTTTTGTGAGATCACGTTGGAAACGCTCCTGTGGGTCGTATTAGAGGGTAGGAACAAACGACCTATGTGGTCGTACGGGTTGGAGGACTTGTTGGAGAAAAGGTACCGCCCAGAAACGTCAATTTAACCCCTGATCATTGTCAGTATCACCAACAGGAATAACAATCTCTATGGGGGGTCCAAGTCTGGAGAAATCCATATGCCTATTGAGAGCGACATTCCTACTGCCACGGACCTGACACCGTCTTCAACCACTGCTGTGAGGGTAAACAAATGATCCTGTCAGGTGTTAATTGATGCAGGTGGGACTGTGAGGTCAACCTTTTAACAGCTACTTAATGTGACAAGTATGTGACAAGTGGTTGTTTAGGTCAGTGGTTCTCAATCCTGGTCCTCGAGCACCAAAGCCCTGCTGGTTTTCTATTTTACCTGGTAGTTGATTACGCAGTATGCTACCTCCTAGCATACAGTAGCATACGGCGCTGTCATGGCTGCGATCCAGGTTGGATACTTTCCAAGTTTAGGCATAGTGTCTCAGATACACAAATACAAAATCTATAACTATTACTGAACATTTGTGAGTACTTCTACCACTACAACTTGGTCTCAATGAAAATAAACCCATAGCCTAAAAAATGGAGTTTGAGATTAAGGTTTCACAGTCAAAATGGGGTGTTATTTTGTAAAGGCAGCTATCTATGCTTGTCAAGAGCTACAGGAAACCCTGAGAGCCTTGCGCTAGGCTACATTTTAAATAACCAAATATCAAGGAAATTTAAATATGCAAAGAAAACACCAAGGAATATCTACTGAACTTTTAAGACTACAGCTACTGCTAGCCTACTGCTACTATTACAAGGCTACTGCAATTACTAGCACGGCTAACACTACTACTATCACTGCTAGTACTAGAACTACTGCTATTACTACTACTACACTACTAAAACTACTACAACTAATAGTACTACTACTACTAGGAGTAATGCTACTGCTACGACTACAACCAAGTGAGTTAGTAACACCCTTTAGTATGCTCCCTGGTGGTGTTTGCTGTTCTCGCTCCTGTGACCTGGGTTCATTTCCTTTGTCAGGGAAAAAACTTTTTAATTTATCTAGATTTCGGCCTGTAGTCAAATAGAATTATAATACTCACCTCTTCCTCCACCTCCTTAGCAGTAATCCTCCTCAATGTTGTAATGAGAAAGTGGGTACACTGCTGAAATATTTATATCCTCAGCAAAGCAGAAACAGTACCCTGCTTTTTTGCATTTCCAGCAAGCTCATACAGTTTCTTCAGAAAATTACTTTATCTAGTTGTGTGCTTTGCTGAAATTGACCACTGAATACTTAATGAATATTTACTTTTCAGCAAAATCCTAAGGTCACTGGAGAGCTGATAGCGTCACAAGAATAAACAAGTGAATTGACCATTAGGATCAGTAGGATCAATGGCTGTGAACTATTATCAGTAGGATCCATGGTTGTAACTAATATACTTAAGTGTTTAAAGGAAGACAAGGATATAATCAAGCATGATGACACAAGTATAGCTTATTGTTACAGTAATTATTAATTTGTTCAGAAGGTATTCTAGTTCATCATCACTCTTTACTTGTACTGTAATGTCGTTAACAATCCAGGCAATTCACCCTCCAGAGGCTCCAAACTGGGAAATCAATGTATGTGCGTAAACGTGAACCTCCAAGTGCTTGGGCTCCATCGTGTGGCGGTAGTGTTCAACAGTAGCACAAACACAAATATTTTTCATTGCTTCATTAGTAATCGTGGGATTTCACAAGAAAAGATCACTAGTATGGGAGTCTATCTGTGACAAAGAAATTTTAGAAAGTCAGTATGGTGCATGACAGTAGGCCTACTGTTTTTGGGCAGGACTGCAGTACTGCGGCCAGCCACTTGGTTTCCATGTTCACGTGCCAATCCCTGACCCCCTAGTTATACAGCCTCTGTGGGCTGTGATTAAGGAGGCAGACCACTTCCTCCCTGGTGGTATGGTGGTAGAATATGGTGTTCTCACTTTCATGGTTGGATACATCACTTTAAAATTTTCCAAGTTTAGGCCTGTAGTCTCTAGGGTTGGGCGATAGTGTACATATTCCTGTCAATCAGTCATCATCATGTATATCAGTGATCGTCTATGTCGACGGACAAAGACAGACAATTGTACTGTAGCTTGTTTTAAATAGGCAAGGGAAGCGACAGCAGGGGCTCTATGGATGGTATTGTTGGTCAGTCGGTCGGTCGGTTGGCCAGCACAGACTTCTTGAAAACTGTACTGAAAACTACCTAAGGAATAAACAGAAAACAGAAAAATGAAGCTTGGTGACTTGCCTGCCTTTGACCTTACCGAACAAACACCACAGGACAATACACCTGGGGATGTTGCCCCCATGGAAATTAAGTGTGTAGTAAAATATCTTATTCTGTCATGGCAGATAGAGTTGACACATTCAATTCAGCCATGCAGAGTTTTCCCTATTCACCTCTTGATATACGAGACAAGTCCTGCCCTATCAGTGTCAGCACCTTAGCCTCAAATGATAACAAACTGAAGCAATCTTCTGGTTATAATGTTGTTAATACTGTTGAAGATATTGCCTTTTCTGTTGAACAGTGTCGAGGGAAATGTGCATGTTCTATTTATTCTTTAATTAATAGAGATAGCTCAGGTACTTTTTGCTCCTGTTTGACTCAAAATAATGATTGATGAGCATCTGAAACAGTTAAGCAACTTCCCTAAAAACAGTGTATATATGGTGGATATGGTGCATCTTCCTACTCAAATTTAATCATTGGGCCCTTTGATAAGGCACATGTTCTTGAGATTTGAGTCACAACACTGGTTTTTCGAGCAGTTGTCGTCCAAATTGAAGTTTAAAAATCCTGTAAACACTAGTGGACCATATTCAGCTTCTTGAGTGTTGTCACAGTGAAAAAGGCACTGAACATCCAATTTTCGTGAATGAGAAATAATTGGCCCCAGTCACAGGTGACAACTACATTAAGACAAAGATTTTGAGATTTCTTGGAGATTGACAATACAGCATGTTGTCTCTGTCAAGTTGCTTATTCGTAATGGTAATAAGTGCATTAGTGGGCAGTCTGTGATTATCATCGATGTAAATGATACTGTACCTGTCTTTGGAATGATGAAAGACATTTTAATGGTAGACTCCTCATTTTATTGATTTGAGTTGATAGATGCTGAAAAGCTAGTTGAACATCATAGTATTTAATGAGTCAAAACCAGTGTGTATGTTCTGCTAAAATATAACCTTGATGATATCACTGCATGTAAAAATGGAAGATTGTGAGCTTTTGGGGGGTGGGGGGTGTGTGATGGTGTGTGTGTGTTGCGGTAGAGAGGTAATAGACAATTGATCCCTAATATGTTGTTAGTTACATTTTGTTGTTTTTGTCAATGAATGTAGAATACTGAGATTGACATTTCAGCAATATGTGGAATAAATGTGATATTGATGTGACTTTTTGGGTGAGTCACAAGTATGATTTTGAAAACAAACAGATTAACAAAATGATATTCACTGTGTGGTATTGAAACAAGCCCGCTCACCTTGAAAATCTCACCATGAAAAAAGGCCAATACGGTATGTTTCTCACAGGAATGCAGCTTTTGTTTGAAAATGTTTAAATTTAAGATATAACTAAAATGATCTGAATACTCTCACACACACACAGTGCTCAATAAGTAAATTATTCTCAAAACAAGATCAGTAAGATTTTTTTAATGTAAGAGGAGAAGTCTTGGTAAGGATAGACATTTCTGCAGTGCGTCACACCCATTATCTGATACCTGAGAATGAAAATGAGAATGAACAACTTGAATGTGTGGTTAGGTTCACTCTTTCCAAAAAGAAAAGGCATATTTATGATATCTGGGTCACCGGCAGCAGTCTCACCTCCCTCTAATGCCATTTCAGTGTCACCCTCTATTTCTGGCAGAATGCCTTTACTTAGGGTTTCCCCCATTTTCTAGGTGAGATGTTAGTCCAGGATCGAGAGCTCTGGTATCCCCTTGCTGCCAGCAGTAGCACCGATACTGTGTCACTGTGCAGCAATATGCTTCTTGGCATCAATCTTTATATTGTGTGACAGAAAGCGTATGTACGGTTTTACAAATCAGGTTAATTTTGTCCGCACGCACCTCTTTTGTATGTATGTAACCTTTTTTGTGGAATCTATACACAGTTTTATAAATGAGGCCCCAGAAGTACATGAACTGGCACTAGACATGGGGTACGTCCCAAAGCTACGTCACAAATCCTGGAGTGGAATGGAGTGGGGGAGAGGAGGGAGTAAGGGAAAGCGAAGGCCATTTGGGACTGTTTCTTTGCTTCTTCATCATCAAAAATGGATATCTGCTATTGAAACATAACTATTGCTATTGAAATATCATAACCAAAATGTTTATGCACACACAGCACAAAATATGAATGTTATATTCATATTTTGCCTGTGCTGCCATCCTGCCAATGTTCATTTGATAATTAACATAGTCTAAACAGTAGGTCACATTTATGAGCTGGTAATTCCCCTGCCAAGTGTTTTCAAGCTTTGTCAACAATGTCATATTCTCAGTGTGTTCACAGTGAGGTCAACCCGCCATAAAAAACAAAAAAAAATTTAAACGACTTCCTGGGGACGATACTTTAGGAGCAGCATCTCTCATCTCCTCCTCTATTGGGACAGAAAGCAACATGGTGGCACGAACATCGATTTCCAGTTTTTGGAGGAAAGGAGGGATTTTTTGGAGCTTTGGGATGCACCCCTATACGCGATAATGTTGTAAAGGGAGATTTGTAGCTCTCTCTTTTCAAGCAGAGCTCAATCTCTGCCAGGTCAGTGTGACCTTGTCTCTGTCAAACCTGATGGGATCTCTGATTCAAAAGAGGACAAGTAAACTGTGAGCTGAGAAGGAGGAGGATGCCTGCTTTTCTGAGATGATGGATGAAAGACAAAGGTGCTAATCTGACAGTTGATCAAATAATCTAAAACAAACAGCTCCATGCAGGTGTGTGTTGAAGAATAAACAAACATCAACAAGCCTGTTTGCTTTCCAGAAAACACTCAGGATCATGATTTCATTGGCAGCTGTCGGTCTAACCTGCTGAGGAATTGTTAGTGAAGATTTCATTTTGCTCTTGCGTGGCAAAAATTTATCAATTGGTCATACTAATTTTGCTCCAAAAACAGTTTATCGTAATATAATTCTATGTAATCTGGTTGCCTGTTGACCCAGTCTTCCAACAGTTGAAATGCAGGGAATGCTGGATGCCACCGCCCTGGTGAACTGAAAGAGTGCTAAAAATGGTACTTATGCAAATATTTCACCAAAGTAAAAAAAAATAGTCACACCACTAAGGAACAAAGCATTATTTTACAACAAAAACAAAGATATTCCCACAACAGTCCCCAGTTGGGCAGTCCATCTGACACAGCACGTGTCGCCAGGATGGAAAGGGCACATGGTACCAGGAGCAACAACAGAAGGATGTTGGCTCTATGATCTGGTTCTACAAATCGTTCAAAAGATGGCACAGCTCAGTGCTTAAGGCCCTATCCATGTGTAAACACTGGATGCACTGGACATCTGTGAAAGTCAGAGAAAAGGAATAAAACAGACACCTATCGTATTGGTGAGGTGCAGGCCTACAACGATTCTTATTTAGAAAAAGGCAGTCACACACTCATAGTGCCGATGCACAGATTTATTTGGCCATTCCATAAACCAACATTTCAACTGACAATGCTGCCTTCATCAGGAGTTGATCTGGTATTTAAAGGTTGCTCAGTTACACAGCTGTTAATCAGGTTTGCTGTTACATGACAACTACCTGTGTTGATAGGCACAGGCTGACCACATGGTCAAGTGAAGAGATCATAACCATCACTTGACAGAATAAATAAACCTGTGTCAATATAGGTAAGCTCATCATAGTCACAATATCTGCCTGTCACCAGCAATTAAGGTTGTCCTATACATATTTAGTGGACTTTTTGCAAGCAATTACACATCGGTACACATCCAACCACATGCACACACACACACACACACACACACACACACAAACAAACACACACACACAGCTACTGGTACGTATATAGTACGAGTACCAGTACGTTTACCAGTATGTGCCAGTACCAGTACGTGTATAGAAGGCCACACACACAACACACTACACATTGGTACAAATCCACCCTCACACTCACATACACAATCATTGAGAGACCAGAGGAGCCGGTGGGGCCATTTCTCACTGACCAGAGTCGTTAGTAGACACACATGCAGCTCTCTATCTCACTGCAGCCATAGCTATAGCGACACACATGCACAACCTAACCATCCAGGCGCACACACACACACACGCACACACAGCTAGAAACACCCTAGCAACCACCTAGAACTCCCTAGCAACCACCTAGAAACACCCTAGCAACCACCTAGTACACCCTAGCAACCACCTAGAAATACCTTAGCAACTCTACAGCAAGCCCACGCATTTTCTCCAGGAAATGTATTCTAGGTTCTTTAACAATTTAAAAAAATTACCAACGCTCCTATGACAAAGGTATCAAAATAAATTACAAAATGCTGGTAGCAAAAACATTTTGTTATTAAAATATATATGTATTTTGTGTTTTTGAAATACATAATCATCAAAACAATGAGATTTGAACGTTCATGAAACCTTGTTTGATCAATCTGAACTGCTGATGTTATTTGGCTAAAAACAAAGCTGTGGATATAGAGAGGAGATATCCCTTGATCATGGCATCCTCTTCCTTTGGTATATTCATTTCATATTCACAGTTCACATTCAAGTGCACACAATATTATTTGTTATAGCCCTTAAATATTTATATAGATATCCCAGTTTGTATGTATTTGTGCATTCTGGGGATTCATTAATTATTGGCATCCATTAAACAACAACTATTTATGAGCCTCCCAATCAGATCCATCAGAGTATCCATGATTAAACAAACAGATTCAAACATGTTTTATTTCTGTGACTTAAACAAGTCTGGGCAGGCTGCTATCATGTGAGATGGTCAGCAATGCAAATGTGAGAATGAAACGAAGTGGCACACACTCACACACTCATAGAAGAAAGCATGACAAATTTACAAACAGTGTTGTAGAGGCTACCGTGGCATTCATATCGTCCCCACTCAACAACATAGCCTGCATTATAGATGCGGTTCGAATTATGCAGGGACTATAGCAGCAGGTGAAGTCTCTTGAAAGAGACCTGAGCTCCTCTGAAAGCAGTAACAGTTTAAATTTCTTTTTAAAATTCATAATCAACCACCAATCTTTTATTTATTTGACAGTTTAATGAATTTGTTCTCTATGATTCATATTACAACAAGATAAAATCTAACTCCAGAGGGAACACAGTGGCCCAGTCTCTCTTCCTAAACAGTGAATCCAGTCCACAACAACGTCAATAAAAGACTGATGCAGTCTGGTCTACTAAGTTGCAAAAGTGAACAGCAGTATATCTCAAGAGAAAACCAGTGCATTTAAAACAACCAAAGAAAGACTAGCAAACAGAAAGATGAGTGTCATCATGAAACTTAATGAAATGAATGGTGCAACAGTAAGCCCTGCACATAGACCATTCTTGTGCTGAAATCATTACAACACATAGATTTTGTCCCATGTTAAATCAATTGGTTTGCATATTAGCATAAATTATGTGAAAGTCCAATACATGGACGTGCACATGATTATCAGATGTGGCTTCAGATGCAAAGGGGATGTAGACAATGTGTTTTTTTACATAGTTGAGCTGGGCCAGGGCACAGACACACAGTCTATGTGTAATTGCACTGAGCATTTGGACACCAGGAATGGATTAAGATTTTTTGCCATTTTTTCTAAACAGGAGAACATATTTGGCAGGTTGGCTTCTATGGCCCCTCTCTACTCAGTCCAACCCATATATCACTTTCAGTGTCCGCCATATTGGATTTTCCACCATTTTCCCCATGCTTTTAAACCATTTACATACCAGTATTTCCATGTATTTTCTTTGTTAACACAAGAAAGGTGTTGTCTCTCCTTCTCCTTTGTGCTATTCAACATTTTTTTTCTTTCCATTGATCAAGTGAGTGCCATCAGCGCTTCATCTAAACTAATTTCACACATATAATTATTTACCTTTAGAACAACAGTGTGATGAGGCACACAGAGTTCCCGAATTCACTTTTAAAATTATCATTGAAGAGCTGTATTTCGGTGCATACATTATAGTTTACCAATATTTTTAGGATATTGTATCTTTTAACCTTGAGCAATGAAGACAGAAATTGTTTTTCAACAGCTGTTTTACATTTTTTCTAGAGAGGGCTCATTAGACCCTTTCTTTCCCCACACTCAAGGTTATTCTTAAGCACTGTCTTGAAGGAAAGGGCTTGACTGACTCAATTTTTTTCCATGTGCAGTATATATGCATAATTTGTAAACCTGACAAAAATTCTACAACTATGTCACATCCATAACGTACAGAAAAGTTGATGTTACACACACATACTAAGTGCGACTGTATCCAACTTTGCCGCTCAAAGCTAACTTTAACCAAAGCATTATGTGATCAACAAATGTTCTTGCTACTTTTAAGGTCTCCTAATTTACGTTACGGACGCTACAAAATATGGACGCTTCCACACATGTGGCAACAGTTTCACAATGACAACACTGAGTGCACACATACAGTATGTGTGTGTGTGTGGGGGGGACTTACTGAGGAAAGATGTGTGTGGTTGTGGTGTTAAGAAATTGGGATGAGAACTGTAATGGACCGGTGTGTGTGTATGTGTGTGTGAGGTTGCTAGGGGATGGTTGTTAGTCAAGTACTGAACTCTTTGAATTTTGATTATTTTATGAATGGTAGGCTATGCAACTCTGTAAGAGTACTGCTATTTTTGTTGCATGCTGGAGAACGAGTATTCAACTGCTTTACTGTTAATTATATACTTAGGTTATAACAATGTAAAATATGACAAACACTTTTGGAGCATGTCAAGCTTTCTGCAGCATCTACGCACCATAAACAGGTTGAAATATGAATGGACTGAGGAAATAAATAAGTGGTTGTAATATAAAATTCCTTCAGATATATATATACATTAAAAAAAACCTACATCAGACAAAAAAAAAAAGAAGATGAGTCCACTAAGGTAGTCTCCAATTGCCAATAAAGCAGTTCCAAGATGTACATCAGTATGACATCACATGCTCACAAATACTGATTGGTCTGTCCAAGGCTGTCAATTCAATTATGTGAATTTGAGTGGAATTTGCCTTTAACCCCCTGCAACCAGATTTTCCCCTTAAAGTAGCTTCAAAGAAAGAACATTTTGTCCATACTTTACGACAATATTCTGTATCTGCTTGTTCCAACGCTTCATTGAAGCCATAGCACGCTTATATTGAAATATTCAAACCCAAGCTGCCATTTTGTTATGGCTGCAGCAAATGGAAAAGATCTAGATGTCTTGTGCATCATTTTATACACATTTCCCTGTAA
Source organism: Centroberyx affinis (assembly GCF_046629955.1). Lineage (NCBI taxonomy): Eukaryota > Metazoa > Chordata > Actinopteri > Beryciformes > Berycidae > Centroberyx > Centroberyx affinis. Next base: position 52,877 of record NW_027278795.1, read on the forward strand.
TTTACCATGACACATTTGATATCTTTGGAAAACTCTGACTACAATTTCATTCAAGTTCTGTGGCTTTTAACAAAGGTTGGCCGCACACCGTTGAATTGATGTCTCACTGGTGCAACCGGCAGGGTAGAAGAGAACAAAGTAAAACAGAATTCACATGCTACTATTGCTGTGAATATAAATAGTCAAGATCAGCATCTCCATTACAACTTTATGACACTGTGACAATATCCAATATCCATACTAATTTACATGAAATATCTGTCAATTGAAAATCACTGTAGTGGGATCTGTTGTCGGATCTGTTCACGAATGTGTTAAATGTCAGTTTTCAGGCTATTTTTGTGGCCTTGTTCAAATGCATGGGAAGTAAAAATCCGAACACTACACACTGAATAACCCCCATGTTATAACTACAGACTGATCTCACAGAAAAACGTGAAATGATCACGACTGCAAATTACGTGTTGGTGGAACGTAACGTGTTACATATACGTTTTCCCAGCACAAAACGGTTATGTGAAGGAGACACGACTATAAACAGGACACAGTGTCACATTGAAGTAGCACAGTGGAAAGTAAGGGCGTATACGTTTGCCTTCGATGTCGGCGAAACCCTCACCCTTTTAATTTTTAACGAACGTTTTTCTTATTTAACCATGACCAAACCATTTCTCTAACCATAACCAAACTTGTTTTACTTGCCTAAATTTAACCAAAGTCGTTTTACTTGCCTAAATTTAACCGTAACCAACTTTTGGGACATAATTAAATTTGTGGCGGAGAAACGTATTTAAATTCATGGTGGAGGAACGTATTTAAATTAGTTGCAGGGGGAATGTAATTGTGGTGGAGAAACGTTATTTTCCCATAATACGTGTCCACAGCACATAAATCGCCATTTTAGATATTCATTTCACGTATTTGTGTGAGATCATGTTGCATAACTAAGTGGAAGATTGCTTTAAGGCTAAGATGATCATAGCATCAATCTTATGAAGCCTTGTTTGCCTAGTTTGTGAAGTGTTTCTGAAAAGCATCTTAAGACGCTCTTAAAAATGATCGTAGGTAACGACTGCCTCTGACCAGTCTTAGAAGTGCCACTTCAGAAGGAAAAAAAAACACTCCAACACTCCAAACACTGCGACTGATGCAACTGGACAGATGAGCTTCTGGAGAAGGGACAGGGAAGTGGAAAATATATTTTCAAAAGAAATGTTCAATAACTTGTTGACGTGCAGTGAAACCAATCATGTATTGTACATCCCTTGGCTGATGCAGACCTGCCAATCTCTTGCCCTCCTCGTTCTCCTCTCTTCCTCCTCTCAGTCACATAGTGGTGCACTCGCCCACACAGCAATGTTGTGATAACACCTGAATAATGTGTTGTTTGCAGCTCTCTTGTTTGGAGAGCCTGCAAAATCCCTTTACATGGTGAAGCTTTGACATGTTTATTTTTTCATATTTCCGAAAACTATAAACTCTCCCCTGTGTATAACTTTTTGAATGACTGAGATAGCTCTGTCAGATCAAAAGTTATGAGTCTTTTAATCTGTCATGTATCTAAAAGTGAAAAGTGAGAAAAATGGTTTTAAACATTTCACAATATTCTGTTTTCTCTGGTGGCATCCCAGAGTTAGTCTACAGAAGAGTGTAAGGAAAAAACACACCAGCACAACAACAAATCCAATTCTGATTTGTTTTCCTCAACAACATACTTGGTCACTTCCTTTCATCAATCTGAAATCATAGGATTGGCTTAAGTGTCTGTCTGTGGACGTCCTTTACACTTTTTGGACGCTTATCTCTCTTTGCTTTAGTGGCGAGAAGGTAAACAGGAAAAGTCAAAAATAGAATGGAGTAACAAGTGAAGCTATATTGTCAAAGTTAAGGTAATTTTTGAAAGAAAAATGGATCAGTACCTTTGCCTACTAGTTAAGTACTTTCCATTTTGTTTTCTGAAAATAATTATTTACAATGGTTCTCTATGGGGAAAATGACCTTACTGCACCATTAGCTAGCAGCCGGCTGTGGTACTGCAACTACCTTACCTGAATGACGTAGGCACTGGCATCGGATGCCAGCCTACTTAATTCAATATATGCAACAGACTACGCAACATGTTTTACCAATCAGTGGTAAACAGCACACTGTTCTCAGCAGTGTGCTGGGGAGGCAGCATCAGGCAGAGGATGCATGCAGGATTAACAAACTGATGAAAAAGGCCAGCGTTGTCATTGGGCTGACCCTCAGGCAGGAGCAGAGGGGAGGAGGAGGACTAAGCTGAACTCCATCCTAAACAACACCTCCCATTCCCTCTTTGGTGAGCTGATGCAGCTATAGGGGTTCCATCAACCTCTGCTTCATCCCTCCAAGGAACAAAACAGTTTCTATTCATTTATATTTTTGGGAAGTCTTGCATGAATGGCTGGCTTCAGGTTGGTTCTCAAAAAAGGCAACTTCGCGGCTGTCATGGTGGCTCAGTTGGCAAAAGCGCCTACCATGTAAATACCTCTTGAGTTTGCAATCGGCCTGGAACCTTTCTTGTTTGTTACATCCCCTCTCTCTAATCTTTTCTGTCTCTTTTCACTATGAACTGTGTAATGAAACAGAACTGGCATTGGAATAATCTTTAAAAGGGCACTTCCACAGAGCTGCTAGTGGGGTCTGTAGGTATGCTTCCCCTGGGAGCATACTGGATGTTTTTCGAGTTTTGTACAGTGGCATGTATACGCCCATTAAAGGGAGAAAATGCAATATACTTTTTTTTTTCTGATCTCTCTCCGTGAGGAATATGAAATCCAATCTGAAAATTCCAGGTATAACATGAAATGCAATATGAAATTGAACGACTTTGAAATATCGGTAACTCTTTATTTTACAGCCCGCTATTATGGTGTAACTAGTTTGTAATTATGGGGTACTAATAAAATAACAATGCTGTAGCTACAGGGTAACAAAAAAGTCCGGGAATTAATTGGTAAAAAATTTTGTAATTATGAGAGATTTATAAGGTAGTTATGGTTTAACTATTTTTGTAATTACTGCATATTTAAAAAATAATTACAGGGTACAATAACGTAAGTAGGGGGGACAAAACAAATGTTATCTGTGCTTGTTCCCTGTAGTTATGGAGTAAGTATTTAGCCTATATTGTTTTATAAAAGGATTATTTTACATTTTATATTATAAAATTGAGATATATGATATTTCATCTTAACATACTGTATATTACATTCAATAAAGCTCTTGTATGTTCAGTTAAGTCTGTCACTGTGTGTTGAAGTTCCATATTTTTTGTGTATGCTATATTGTAATAGAAATGTCACCGAACAGCTGGTCTAGTTTCTCCTCTCCTAACATCAATTACCAGATGGACGTATGTGACTTTCTGCTAAACTGTATTTAATGTGGGGCATGTGTTTTTGTTTGTTTGTTTTTTTGTTTTTACAGAAAACAAGTGGTACATTAAAAGCAAAATGGACTCTCAGTGGAAAAAACAGCCACATTTAGAATTATAGTATTGATTATATTGTTAGCAATAGAGGGATAGAAAATGTTAATGGCCAACATATATTTACTAATTCCATTACACTTTCACTGCTTTAGGCTACAGGTAACTGTAGGAATAAAGGTGTGTTTTGAAGAAATGCACAAAAACACTATAACAGTAGTGTGCAAATAAATGTATTCAAATAAAATTATTCAGTTGTTCGATTGTGTAAAGTGGATAGGAAGATGACAGGAGTTCAGAAGTGGACTGCAGGTGAGAGGGTGCTCAAGCAGGGCTTTGGCTCATCTCCTTCTGTTTGGCAGGTCTGTTGGAGTGGCGTCTCTGCTGTTGCAGCCATGTTGTCAGCAGATTTCTTGTTCTTCCTCCAGAATATGCGGGATAGCCAAGAAAAGAAGCCACGCTTCTTCTTCTTTGGTTTTGTCGACAGGCTGTCTTTGGCACTGTAGGTTTGTCCAGTTGGACGGGTGAAAGTGTCTTTTCCAGGGTCAGACAGGACAGATCCTCGGTGTCCTTTACAGTTTAAACCACAAGGCTTGGTGGAGATTCAACCTCAACCTGGATGGCTGGAGCCTGGGACTCCTGAAGCAGGTTGGTTGATCCTTCCTTAAGCGGGTGAATTAGGGTATATTCAGCAAGAGAGACAGGGAGAGCCTCCTCTGAGGTGGAGATATTGTCACGTCCAGCAGAGAGGACAGTGACTTTTGTTCCCTCACAACATTCAGGTTGATGCAGGACGGTGACAGCTTTCAGCAGCGGCCTCAGTCTGGGCACAAGAGTCGACCGTTTCCGTCTTGATGATAAAAGGACATTGTTTGTCCTCCTTCTGCAAGTCCTGGAGGAACAGCATCAGTTTAGAATCAGCTTTGACGATTGGCTCCCATTCATCAAGATGATCTTGAGTAGGGGCATGGTGTGCAGCACAGGCAGCCATAAATGTAGAACTCACTGTTGAGGAAGCATAGATGTGCTTTTCTCCAGGTTCCTCCTCCTCCAGGAGGACTGAGAGGAACTGCATCAGGTGAGAATCAGTGCTGCTGACAACAGGTTCCCATTTGTCAAGCTGGTCCAGAGTCGGCCCATGCTGTGGGGAGCAGTCAACTACAAATCTAGAGAGATGTGATGAAGCGTAGAGGAGCTCCTCACCAAATCCCTCCTCCTTCAAATCAAAGTGGAATTTGACCAGTGGCTCCCACTCATCCAGGCAGTCCAGAGTAGATCCACAGGGTGAGCAGCAGTCAGCCACAAATCCAGATGTGTCACATGGGGGAGCATAGAGGTATCTCTTTCCAACTGCCTCCAGGTGGTAGTCATCGTCAAAACCCAAGGGGGGTTGCTGAAGCTGCCACAGTCTCTCAATGATTTTGAAGTCATCAGTCGTTGGAGCCTCATGGGATGGAGCCTCAACAAGGCGGAGCAGGTTGGACTGAGCCTCAACATGCTGAGCTGGGTGGATGGATGCTCCGGCATTACCTAATGCTGTGACTTCGGTCATGAGAGGAGACTCTTTCTCTGTGGGAGGAAGGTCTCCTTTGTCCACATCCAAGAGAAGATTGTATGCTGATGAAGCTGTGCTGGCTATTGGTTCCCATATATTGAGAGCCTCAATATATCCACAAGCAGGTTTGGAGCTGAGACCAACAGCAGACTGAGGTGAAAGGTCACAGTCGAGCTCGGCAGTCACTCCAGAGAAACTAGAGGCTTCAGCATAAAGATAATGCTCCTTTTTCAGGACTTTCGCAACCATGCAGTTGATGTTTTCATGGCGATCGTCATTAAGGGCATTGAGTTGAGCGACCATTTGCATTGATGGTGAAAGAAATGCAACGGCAACATCTTAATAATCAAATAACCATGAGGCCGCCTGATGTGGCTTCATTCAAGGTCAACATGCTTCATCATAGCTTCATCTTATGCCTTTCGTCATAGTTTTATTTCAACAACAAATCTAACTGTGAATTTAGAATGTAAATCACACTAAGGAAGAAGTGGACACAAATGCAAATCAACACAAACAACTAGTCTATCCTGACTGTCTGTCTCTTGTTTTATCTGTTCAGCAAAATCCTCTGTACTAATCTTTTCCTGTTAAATAATAAAATTATAAATACATGTGGCTTACCAAGATGGAAATCACTCTCCATGTTTTCCTTTCTAAAAGGTAGATATTGTTGATGTTTCTCCAAATGAATGCAACGTGAGTTTTCTCTCTCAATTTGCAGGTGAACACCGATCAGAGATGAAACTGTGAGTCTGACTCTGTGTTGAGGTCAATCGCTCCTTTATGACACTGACATTCTAAATTCTATGAACTCTGCAGCATTCTGTCCAGCTGCATTGTGATTCATGGGATGAAGCTCAGGCTCCAGTAAACTTTGATGACAGAGATGTCTCACTTCGTACATGGTTTATAAAGTACACATGATTAAAAAACACATGACTGAATATTTGGAATTTGTATTAAGATACCGTATTTTTTTAAAATTATTATTATTAACATCTATTTAATTGCTAATTAGTGTGCCTGCTTTGCAAGGCAAAGGAGCACATTCTTATTATTGCTCATACTTATTATGGCTAGGTCGACAGTTAATACTGTTTAATACTGTCATACTGTTTGTGTTTGTGTGTGTGCAAGGGATGGAGATGCGCACCAAGCAGCAGGCACACTCAAAATTTCCTGAAATTTTCTAGTTAGTGTGCCTGCTTTGCAAGGCAAAGGAGCACACTCTTAATATTGCTCATACTTATTATTATTAGTGTGCCTGCTTTGCAATGCAAAGGAGCACACTCTTAATATTGCTCATACTTATTATTATTCTTCCTTGCAAAACTTCGGCGCGTAACTAGTCTCGGGGCGTAGCTGCGACACCCCTCAAAATACATCAAAACGTGCGCCTTGAACGGGAATCAAGTGCTATGACTTTTCTTAGAGATTGTACGTAAAGTTTTCGCACGAAGTGCGAAAACGTGCGATTTTCGGCCCATTGAAATGAATGGAGAATCGGGAAAAAAATCGCACAAATTCATCAAATCGGCCCCTCTTTGGAGCCACGCCACTCGGTCATACTTTGTCGCAGAAACATGATTAAAAGTTTACACGGGTCACAAGACTTTGAACTCTGTTGGTCTAAAGACACTTTTCAATAGCTACTACGGTTTTTACGCAATCGCAGATTACGTTTTATACGACTTTTGGACAGTTTCAGATTTTATAATGGGTGTGTATTGCGCGGAATGTTCAGACCTAGAGCACGTGATGTCGTCACACACTCTAGCTCCACGCCTTCAAGTTTGATCAGAAATCTTCCAAACATTATCATCTTAGTCCCACAGCTTCCACTCTACAAGCAAGCTTTATACACCAAATTGTAGGCATTTTTGTCCTCTCTCACCCAATGTTACTTCCATTGAAATAGGACCCACGGTTTTTGAATAAATCGCCCAAAAGGGCAGGGAGTGCTGTCCGACACTCCCATCCGCTTCCATGTAATTTGACCGCTCAAACCCAGAGTGAGAAGAAGAAAAGAAGGTGATTTATATTTTATCACAGCTCCTTTAGTTTAAATCATACAGACACATGTCATACATCAGTGTCGCCGGTGAAGTCTTGGGACGCTCAAAGTGAAAAAACATTTTCGATGCGAGCTTTACTTTTCGAGATACAAGGATTTGTTGAGTGACCGGTTTTGTCTTATTGTGAGTGCTAATGAAACATTAGTTCAAAGTTTCCCGCCACAGGGGGGCCTGTATCCATAGCAACTAGTGACTCAGTCTCTGGGCAGAAATTGTCACACCTGCCCGTGATTGGCTAGGTCGACAGTTAATTAGTGTGCCTGCTTTGCAATGCAAAGGAGCACACTCTTATTAGTGTGCCTGCTTTGCAAGGCAAAGGAGCACACTCTTAATATTGCTCATACTTATTATTATTAGTGTGCCTGCTTTGCAAGGCAAAGGAGCACACTCTTAATATTGCTCATACTTATTAGTGTGCCTGCTTTGCAATGCAAAGGAGCACACTCTTATTATTGCTCATACTTATTATTTTTCTTTTTATTATTCTTCCTTGCAAAAACACACCTGCCCGTGATTGGCTAGGTCGACAGTTAATTAGTGTGCCTGCTTTGCAATGCAAAGGAGCACACTCTTATTAGTGTGCCTGCTTTGCAAGGCAAAGGAGCACACTCTTAATATTGCTCATACTTATTAGTGTGCCTGCTTTGCAATGCAAAGGAGCACACTCTTAATATTGCTCATACTTATTAGTGTGCCTGCTTTGCAAAGCAAAGGAGCACATTCTTATTATTGCTCATACTTATTAGTGTGCCTGCTTTGCAATGCAAAGGAGCACACTCTTAATATTGCTCATACTTATTATTATTCTTCCTTGCAAAACTTCGGCGCGTAACTAGTCTCGCAGCGTAGCCGCGACACCCCTCAAAATACATCAAAACGTGCGCCTTGATCGGGAATCAAGTGCTATGACTTTTCTTAGAGATTGTACGTAAAGTTTTCGCACGAAGTGCGAAAACGTGCGATTTTCGGCCCATTGAAATGAATGGAGAATCGGAAAAAAAATCGCAGAAATTCATCAAACTGGCCCCTCTTTAGAGCCACGCCACTTGGTCATACTTTGTCGCAGAAACATGATTAAAAGTTTACACGGGTCACAAGACTTTGAACTCTGTTGGTCTAAAGACACTTTTCAATAGCTACTACGGTTTTTACGCAATCGCAGTTTACGTTTTATAAGACTTTTGGACAGTTTCAGATTTTATAATGGGTGTGTATTGCGCGGAATGTTCAGACCTAGAGCACGTGATGTCGTCACACACTCTAGCTCCACGCCTTCAAGTTTGATCAGAAATCTTCCAAACATTATCATCTTAGTCCCACAGCTTCCACTCTACAAGCAAGATTTATACACCAAATTGTAGGGATTTTTGTCCTCTCTCACCCAATGTTACTTCCATTGAAATAGGACCCACGGTTTTTGAATAAATCGCCCGAAAGGGCAGGGAGTGCTGTCCGACACTCCCATCCGCTTCCATGTAATTTGACCGCTCAAACCCAGAGTGAGAAGAAGAAAAGAAGGTGATTTATATTTTATCACAGCTCCTTTAGTTTAAATCATACAGACACATGTCATACATCAGTGTCGCCAGTGAAGTCTTGGGACGCTCAAAGTGAAAAAACATTTTCGATGCAAGCTTTACTTTTCGAGATACAGGGATTTGTTCGCGGACAGTCTTGGCTTATTGTGAGTGCTAATGAAACATTAGTTCAAAGTTTCCCGCCACAGGGGGGCCTGTATCCATAGCAACTAGTGACTCGGTCTCTGGGCAGAAATTGTCACACCTGCCCGTGATTGGCTAGGTCGACAGTTAATACTGTTTAATACTGTCATACTGTTTGTGTTTGTGCGTGTGCGAGGGATGGAGATGCGCACCAAGCAGCAGGCACACTCAAAATTTCCTGAAATTTTCTAGTTCCTACTACACTTTCACTGTTTTAAGCCACAAGTTAGCTCACTGTAATCTTACTACTACCTACTACTATTACTACTATATATTATTATTACCTATTACTACTACCTGCTATCATATGTGAGGGGATACTTTAGGAAAATAAAAAGAAAAGCTATTCATCTTCAATTCAGCTTTTCAGGTGTAGAATTTTTTTTTTCCAGAACAACCTGCATCAACCCATTTAGTTAATAGAAACATGGGTAGCACTTTACAATGGCCTTTTTCCAGTCCATGAACCTTTAAGCACCGATAACATTTGTTTAGCCCCCCCAATTACATTATTGTACCCTGTAATTATTTTCTAAGTATGCAGTAATTACGAAAACAGTTACACCATAACTACCTTATAAGTCTCTCATAATTACAAAATTGTTACCCCTTAATTCCCGGACTTCTTGTTTTGTTACTCTGTAACTACAGCATTGTTATTTTATTAGTACCCCATAATTACAAACTAGTTACATCGTAATTAGTGGGCTGTAAAATAAAGCGTTACTGAAATATCAAATAGGACCTTACCAAAGTAGTTTATTTGTTTAGCAAGTTTCCATTTCCATTTTTCAAAAACTAAGAAAAAAATGCTAGACCAGCATTTCTAGATTATGTTACTTGGTTTATACAAAATAGGTACTGATGGTATTTAGTTACTACCCCCATTTGGACTCATTGTTAACAGCAAGAGTTCCTGAGTCAACCAACAGCTGACTCAGGAGCCAATATTCTCTGCTACAAGTAAGATATAAATTATATGTAGGTCCAAACTTATCCTTTAAGAATTCCAGGTGAATCTGCACTATACTGCTGAAAGTGAGGAGATGTTTTGATAGTTTGGCACGCTATTTAAAAAAATATGGACCATATTCACACCAAAACTAATGATACAGTTAATGGTGTAAAAAAATATTAAAATTAAAATTAAAATTAATTAAAATTATTATTGAAATAAATTGTGTTGAAAGGCCAGCCCTAATAGTTGCTTCTCAATGCAGTTTGGCATCTCTCACTATTTTGGCAGTTCTTTCGTCCGAAAGAGCTGCAGACGTTTGTGCTCAACAGAGTGGATAAGAGAAGGAGGCAAGTGTCTTATGGTTTTATGGAGAGGATTAAAATATTTGTGTGGCCTTAAATGCTCATTGCTGACCTATGTAATCTCTTGAGGAGAGGTAAAGCATGTGTGCCAGGCTTCAATAGCCTACATATAGGGGAAATACTGTGTTACAAAAATGCCCTTCAGACCTTTTAACTTACAGCTCCTCAGATGATCAGTATTATGCCAGAAGCACATTACACGACTGTTGCAGGACATCTCACATTTACCGAGCTACCAAATCCCATCTTGCATCAAAACAGTGCACACAATTTAGGATGAGGCAACAACGTGAGTTTGCACACTACAAGAGTCAACGACAAGGGACTGCAAAGTCTCATGCGGGCCAGACTTCAAACAGGATTTGACAAGATGTTGAAGTCTAGCAGGTCTTGCCTCGTGGGACTAGAGCCTGCAAGACAGAAAGCCAAATGGGCCATTAGTGTTAGCGCCAACAACAACAACAATGGATGAACAGCAACTGGCCGCAATCTGTGTTTGTACATTCATATGTGCAGATGAAGAGAAGGAGAAGAAGAAGAAGAAGACTAGGGTTTGGGCGCAGATGGTTGGGTTTCTTTGTCGCCATATTTCCCATGTGTGCTTTGCAGTAAACAGAGTGATGACATATGCTGCTGCAATCTAATTGGCCAATGTGACAAATCCCTTGTTGTACTGCACTCACACTACAAGAGCAATGACAAAAATATCAAACATATTTGAAAATGATCAGGACGTCCCAGACTGCATCGGGAGATCGGGACATGGCATGCTGACCTTCTCACGTTATGCAAGTCTCGACATGCCTTTTTCACTCCGATCTTGAAAATTTGTCTGGGACCATCTAAATTGGCTGTGACATCAGGTGTGTGTAAGGCCTTAGCAAAGCCTGTTTCGAAAACCTGTCTCTGTCTCTAATTTTTAAAAGGGTATCTATGACATTGTTCTAGAAGCATTGTGTAATATCCAGGGAGTCTTTGGTAAAGTTTTTTTGGAGAGCAATGTTTTACTCTGTTATATCCTTCAATGAATACCATTGTTGTTCAGTGTTTTTCTTAATGTGGATTCATGAAAACAGACATTAACAAGTGCAAGAGATGCCTGCAGATCTGTTGGTAGAGGCCCAAGTCTTTACAGATGGGGTTTTTTTTAGCCCTTAGAAGCCTTATGAGCCTTATAAGCCTCAGCAACTCTTCTTCTGAAGTCTTCTGAAAGCTTTGATCAGAGCTTGTTTCACTTCAGCAGATCTTTGTTTTGAAGAGCAGAGTGTTGGTAACCAAACTTTGTGGGTTTTTTAGTAGAGCTGGGGGCCTCCTGCACCTGAATGTCATCACATTGGTTAGAATACATAACTCCAATTACTCCCTTTCATACAAATCATTATCCCAGAGGTTCACATGCTCTTCAAGACAGAAAAAGTCTGTATATATGTTGTAATTTCACATATGTTTTCCTCGTGGTCTCATGTCATTCTCCTCTCTTTTCTAATTATTTCATACTGAATATGTTTTATATTTTTGGTGTGTTTTCATATTGTACATATTCTACATTCATTTTTTTAGTCTCAGTCACAGTAAATTCTACTTAACATGCTCTCATGTTGGAATTGTCAGTTGCAACTGGGTCTTTTATATAAAGCCATTTGCTAATACTATTTGTATTCTCCCTGCTGTATCCTAAGTTTCCTCTTATCTTATCTCATCTCGTCTTGTCTTAAAGACCACTTAAAAGATCACAGATTAGAGTAGGCTACTGGTTTCCTCTTACAGCTTTCTCTTTCAGTGATTTTCATGTTCACAAATCTTGACTTAATTGTCAGTCATAATACAAATTACACATACTAACACAATAATCAGAATAACACATAATTACTGTGCATATTGACTATAGTGAATATTGAAGAGTTTCATATTTTTGAGTATGTATATCTACATCAAACAGAAGGACTGAAGATCTGAGCCTTTGATGTTCAACTGTCCTTTTTACCACTTCAAACAGAATACTGTATTGCAGGGTGAGGATACGAGCCGAATGGCAATATGTTTATGGATTATTTCCCAAAGGTTGTTACTACGCGTCTACCCTCCCCTCTCTTACCTGAGTTATTGCCCTCCTTCTTCCCACAGAGATCCGTGAGGCGTTCAAAGTGTTTGACCGAGATGGGAATGGGTTCATCTCAAAGCAGGAGCTGGGGGTGGCCATGCGGTCGCTGGGATACATGCCCAATGAGGTGGAGCTGGAGGTCATCATCCAAAGACTTGACATGGACGGTAAGTTAGCATCTTTTCTTTCTCTCTCTCTCTCTCGCTCTCTCTCTCTCTCTGTCTCTCTTTCTCTCCCTCTCTCTCTCTGTGGGTCAACAAGCTCACACAGTGCACAAGCAGGTAGACACACACACACACACACACACACACAGGTCCTTGACTACATGGCTGATGTCAGAACACCTACTATGGATGTTTTGTCTGGTTGCTGAAAGTAATCTAATATATGGACTATACAATGACATGTTTGTATCTCTGCCTGCTTTATCAGGTGATGGTCAGGTTGACTTTGAAGAATTTGTCACATTACTTGGGCCAAAACTTGTTGCCGCTGGAATGCCTGATAAGTTCCATGGAGCAGACTTTGATTCTGTGTTTTGGAAGGTATATATCATCAATCATCATCATCGTCATCATTATCAATCAAGTCTATACCTCTTTCCTTTATCAGAGTTAACTATTCTATTATCTTTCCTTTTTGAGCAAGATGATTTTCCTGAGGGCTTTTATGACATTTTGTGATAATCAGCCAAGTATTGTAATTAAAATTACCATGCAAACATAATAGAAGTGAAATAGTCATTTAAGCAACAGAACAATCATGCATTATATTCATAATTGCTTCTCTGTGTTTTCCTAACACATTAAAGTTCTCTTTTTTTAAATAGCCATGAGAGACTACACCAGTGTTGTGATCATTATGAAACACATTGCCAGCTGAATACTCACACCATAGCCTATTCTCCACTTGCACAATGTAGTGTGACGTATATCCGTTTTACGAACTGCACGTCTGTTTACTTCCGGTCAACCTGCTGTCAACTCTACAGTAACGTTACCTTCGCCTCCACCTCACAGTTACTTCACCTCACAGTTAATTTTGTACATATTGTTAATAGTATTTACCGTTCGTTTTTGTGTATAGTGTTTTTAGCATTTTTGATCATTTTGATAATCACCTCAGTGTCTTAGATAACCGTTAGCGACGTTAGCCAGTCACTCAGTGTAGCACCAACGCTGATTTTCACAGCTTTAACGTTAGGTCGCTATGGCTCTTTTTTATACTCGGTGCTTGGAAGAGCTGCCAAAACTGAAAAGTGACTGACGTACACGTGTCTGGACAGTTTCGAACAAAGACAAGCTGTCACAAGTTGTAACTGTTAACTTGACTGACTCTAAGCAACAATCAGTCTCCCTAGATTTCACCCTACTCTCAAACTGTGCGGCTTCTCATTCTTCTTCATCGATCTGTAGCAACAAGCTCTCACGCTGACTTCCCCTGACAGCTTGTCTTTGTTCGAAACTGTCCAGACACAAAATAATATGAGTATAACCTTACATGAAAGATTCAAACTGAAAGCCACCAAGACTAATTTGTCCGTGGTAGCTAATGTTTAAGTTACATTAACGTTACTCAACTTCGTAATTGAAGATATAGCTGGACACATACAATTTAAACCCCTTATCCAGCAATGAGGTCGGAGATTTACTGCTCGCTTTCGGTGTATGTCAGTCACTTTCAGTTTTGGCAGCTCTTCCAAGCACCGAGTGTAAAAAAGAGCCATAGCGTTAAAGCTGACGTTAAAGCTGTGAAAATCAGCGTTGGTGCTACACTGAGTGACTGGCTAACGTCGCTAACGGTTATCTAAGACACTGAGGTGATTATCAAAATGATCAAAAATGCTAAAAACACTATATACAAAAACGAACGGTAAATACTATTAACAATATGTGCAAAATTAACTGTGAAGTAACTGTAAGGTGGAGGCGAAGGTAACGTTACTGTAGAGTTGACAGCAGGTTGACTGGAAGTAAACAGACGTGCAGTTCGTAAAATGGATATACGTCACACTACATTGTGCAAGTGGAGAACTGCTGACCTGTGGTTTATGTGCCTTACCTTACTAATTTTTCTTGGTGTTTTCTGATATCCCAGTGTGACATGCAGAAGTTGACTGTGGATGAGCTTAAGAGCCTGCTTTACGACACCTTCTGTGACCACCTCACTATGAAAGACATTGAGAATATCATTATGACTGAGGAGAGCCACCTGAACAGTCCGGAGTGCCAAGTGGATATTGATAGTATGTTTCATAAAATATTTTGTTCAAAACATTATTCAGAAACTATTCAAACTTTATTAAAATACTCACACACTGTACATTTTAATATGTTTCTCTAAATCTCTCCACAGCAAGCCCAACACAACAGGTGAAACACACATGCGTGCGGAAAAGCCTGATTTGTGCCTTCGCCATTGCATTTATCATCAGCGTAATGCTCATTGCAGCAAATCAGATGCTGCGCAGAGGAATGAAGTAAAGAATGGTCCCAGCACAGTTTCCAGCCAGTTACAAAAAGGATATAATGATGGAGACTGAGAAGCAAACCTTAACCAAAATATCTTGTCGTCTTTGGTTTTCAATAAGTTTTCAATAACCATTTTGGCCCGAGATCCAGTTGACTCGCAATGACCAGACACTATAACACATTCTCTCTATAATGGACAAATGGTTGTAAAGTCTGTTGTTCCATGTGAACCACTAAACATAGTATATCATATTGTTTGGAAAAAACGTTTTTGGTGTGCAACAGAAGTAATAAAAGAAAGAAAGAAAGAAAGATGTTTTAAGGGCTGATAAGTATCCAAAACTAGTAATGTCCCATTATATAATATTAAAATTGTTTTCTAAGATATTAGATAGTAAGGCGGACTGTAGATGATGGCAATATATGCACTGTATTAATAGTTATGCTGTTTCTAATGTATAAAAATAATCAGTGGTATGTGGCATCAAATCAGTACAATGCCATTTGGAAGGCACCCAATAATAATGTAAGTAATAGTAATGAAAAAAACAGACTTTGTGAACTAAAATGTTGATTGACTACATATCAAATTCAATGGACCGCATTAAATGTATCTATACCCTAAGCATTTGCGGTAGTAGATTTCAGTGCATAAATTAACATTCACATTTTGAAAAAAACACGAGCGTAAATGAATGGGCTATCCAAAGCCTGTATGCCTTTATAGTCTCTCTGCTTATTTAGTGAAGATTTGTTGTCAGCACAATTTCACATCCAGTTCACAACAGGCTCAATTCAGATCTTGACTTTATTTAAGCACCCAAAGCCCTGCAATATGTCTGCCGCTCATACTGTTCCTGATGCAAAACAAGACATCTGCATACTAATAAACACCAAAGACATCAAATAAGATATGAATTGTTGAGTCACAAAAAATGTATTAGGCTGTACAACACTGTGTAATTTGACAACTCTCCACAGCGCTAGTATCAAGATGTGTGCTCGAATTTTTTAGGAATCATAAAAAGAGACGGCATCACCAGGGCACAGGGCAGGTGCCGTGAAATCATGTAAATGTGCTGAGTGCACTGACTTTCCCTGATTTCTTACAGGCAAAAAAGGCCTAAACCATTTCGGATTTTGTAAAGAATAAAGTTATTATCCAGTTAAATTTCCTAAGAGCATGTTGCATTCAGTCTTTGTGCACCATCATACTATAAAGCAAGGAATCTCTGTCTGTATGTGTGTCCTTCGCATATCTCGAGAACCGTTCATCCGATCTACGTCACACTTGGCGGGTGTATTGCTGGGGACCCGAGGACGTGCAGTCTCGGATTGGACACGCGACACGTTCAATATTAATAAACTTTGAGTAAACAAGCGAACAGCGCTCTGTGCAGCAGCGGGGCTCAAAGCAAGCGACTGATAGCCTACGCCTATTTTGAATGGGCACTGCACTAGTCATCCTAAATGACTAAAACCGATCGGATCTCAATCCACGTGAGACCCATGTGATTTTAGGGTGTCTGTATTAGGCCTAGCATGATTTGCACTGAAGACATTTCGATTTACAAAATTGATGATTCAGAGGACTTAAACAAAGCCACCCAGTAGCTATTTGATAAACATATTCAAGGGCAGCAGGGTTTTGCGCTGTACTGACCTTAGAATCCAGTATCCTAGAGCCAGCTTTCTATTTGTAACACTAGATTCTATGGAGAGTGCATTATCCATTGCTAACTTTGGTGCAATATTCACCTTCTCAAGCTTTGTATGAAGGCAAAAATTTCAAGTTTACTTTTCATTTTGGCCAGTTTTGCAGAAAAGGTATGATTATCATTGGACAGCACACTGTGGAAAATCACAAGAAAAATGGAAGAGAGAGAAGAAATGACATGCAGAGACAGGCTAAGACCCATGAACACATGCTGTGCACCCTAGTGAGCTGACCGAGAGAACCCACACAGTTAATTTGTAAAGATGTCATGGTTTTCTAAAACTTAGTTTTTGGTTTAGGTTTGTTTTGATGCCCTTAGTGGGCTTTTTTACCTGAACGTGTTGGGATCATTTTGTAAATCAAACAGATTCAATGCAATTCCTGTTTTTCCATGGTGCAAGCTGAACTGAAAACAAGATGAAAACAAGGTTTGAGAATAAAGCCAAAGTGCACAGTGAACAAATAAAATAGGGAAATCAGAATATTAAGATATAATCGCTGCAAGAAGTATCAGGTAAGAATCTGCGCCTCAACGGTATTTATGCAACAAGCCCAGAATTCAACTCAAATGTTGGCTTTCTCTTGACCATTACATATCTGGCAAAACCATGTCATGTTGCATATTCACAATCTACCTGAGATACACGCACAATTTTGGTTCATAATCCAGACTTCTGCATGCATAACAGGCGCCAGCACCTGACAAGTCATAAAACAGTGAAAGACAATTTTTGACCAGCTGTAAGATCTGAGCTGACAACTGTGACTAAATTCAAACACCAATAACAAGCTTAGAACAACAAACATAGTATCTGTACTATACATAGCCAGTGAAAATGTCACTGGCAATTCACCCTATCTAAAAACGCACAACACACTTGCATGTACAGTAAATTAGAAATAAATGTGTGTACTATATGTGAGATCAAATTTTTAATTCTGATGTATCTGTTGTTAAAATGATTATGCAAATTGTATAGTGATCATTGCAAAACAAATCTCAGTATTTGATATTTTTCTGTAAATGTCTAATTTTATGTGGATGTGCAGACTCTATATTTTGTGCAGACACAAAATACTCTAAGTACTCTTCAGTATGCTGTGAACGACAACAACATATCATGAACAATGTTGTTTTTTGGCTTTTACATGGACCACCAAAACAACATAATATTACTATTGTTTAAACTATGACATGGTTATATTTTCTTACTTGGAAAAGTGACACATTAAATCAAAGTGATTTTATTATGAATGTAAGCATAATATTTTGTAAAAAACAAAACAAAAAAACAATCAGGTTTCTGATGTATAATTTCCAGGTAAACTGGAGTTGGATGGACATTCAGATACAGTTACTGTGCTTTAAGGCCATGTACTTACATTAACTTTTCCTCTTCTGTCGAAGATTTATTTTTCAGAATCTCTTTTCTTTACAAATGTTTGTCGAATTAAGCAACTTTTACAAAATGCTATATATTTTTTCTTGCTCTTTTCTTAAAGTTTATCAGAACTATACCATTACAGAGAAAAACAATGAAACTGTGTGAAAGAATTATTCTGGCAATACTCTAAATAAAATGGATATTTTATCTAGTATCTAGTACCTGTTTATATGTGAGAACTACTCATATGACATTACCTCTCCATGTCATCCATCTAGGGTATGGCTTTTGTGTGAATGTAAAATATAGTTATTGTATCAAATAATAGACTGTCTTAAATAGACATTGAAGCAAATATTGTGACCTATTCTGTATGTTAGTGTTTAATGAGGTTTATATACAGTTTGTTGACAGATTATCTGGTCTTTATATTATTTAATGAATCTAATTTGGACTGTAGATGTCTTCTGTTCTGTGCTTATGTAATTTGCAGTATTATGGTCAAAAACTGTGAGCTCTGTAACTATTTAAAGATGAGAAATCCATTTTAGGAAAATGGACTCTTTTGGCAGAAAATAACCTGATACTAAATGTATTTTTGAATTGAAATGACTCATAAATACTGTAAGTACTAATAAATATTTATGCAATATCTACTTACAAAAGGAATGGAAAATCTGTCTCCCCTGTAATTGATAAAGGTTCTTCTCACCTTCAGTGGTTAATTTTTGTTGTACCATCCTACAGTGTGGCTTTATTTTTAACCTCTAGAGTGAGAGTATCCTGTTGCGTTATTTTTGTATGTATTGTAACTGCACATATACTGGTTACTGCATCAATTATACACTTATGTAAGTGGTGTCTAGATGCATGTAGTCCAATAAACATGAAGGCATTAACTTTGGGCCAGCTGGTTGGTTTTCATTTGTTAGGATTACAAATGTGACTATTGCTTACAAATTAAAGCACTGTATGACGCATCTTGTTAAAAGAACATATTATGTCATGTAAATTTACATTACTATTACATTATATTTAGTTGACACTTTAATCCAGTGCTTGAGGGAGAAGGGATAACAGGAACAAGATGAGGTGTGAGAAGAGAAGATTGGGTGCTTTTCAGGGTGCAAAGGGAAACTGAATCCCTGACTGACTCATTGCACCATTTCAGATCCAGAAGGGAGAGGAGTAAAGACCTGGTGGTGTGATGGGACGGGCATGCTAACACCCATTAATAGCAGAGCAAAGCACACTGTTGTGTCTCCCAAGTAAAAAACCTGTTTGTGACTCACAGATCTGCATTTGCGCATTGTCAGTCTCATCTTGTGGATACAAACCGTTACGGAGACAAATCTCTTTTGCACTGTTATCCCATGGGAAGTGGAGGGAAATCCACACATGCACCCAGACTATAGTCTTATAAAGGTCTTAAGTCTTAAATTTAACTTACAGAAACCTGTAGTCTCCCTGTTTATGGTTTGTATGTTTGTTTGGTTTGTTTTCCCTCAGTCATCATCTTTATTCAGATTTTGCTCAAAATATCTTGATCAAACCGTGAATCCAGTATGTGTATTGATGTATGTGTATTGAACCAAACGGTTAACTAAATGTATTGTTACATCCCTACCATTTAATTGTTTATGTGAAAAGATACATGGTTTACTTTATGGGACAATCTGTTTTAAAGCCAGACAAATAAATCAGAATCAATAAATCAATCATAAAAGTAACTTTCTAGTAGTGTTGAGAGGTTTTTAAATTTCTTATTGTAATGTGGCACAAAAAGAATTTTGTTGTTGGAAGGTTACCCTCTTACCAAGCTTACACTCCAAAAGTGATGTTGACTTCAATATAATATAAAATATAAAGGCACATAAATTCAAACAATAAATAATAAGATGCATTACTGTTGTTTTCTACAAGTACATTGAGTAGCCATCTAAAGAGATAAAGTATAGCTCCCACAGGTTGAGTTATTTGATGAATACACTCTGTTGTCTTTTCATGCATTCTGACACATTGATTCCATTCAAAATACACATCTTAATTATTGACTATTTTAGTGTGTTTACCTCAAAACCTGTATGGTTTACTTTCCAATTTAATTATGAGTTGTGGTGTTGAGCATTGCTAAGTGACTACAGTTGGTATCAGGTAGATGAATACAGTACAGGCAGAGACAGACTCTCTCTCTCTCTCTCTCTCTCTCTGTTGGGCAGACAACACAGCTTACCTGTGATTTAATTTCAATATACCACGTCCTATTGAGGGTTATCTATTAATTAATCATCGCTGTCAATTGTCAGCAGAGCGTGTCGAGTCAAATCAAATTGGTGAGTAGAGATAATGTGCTAGTCTGTGGGTGCCATTGCATCTATGTTCATGTTATATCCTAGTACATCTAATTTTACACATTTCTGATAACAAAAAACACAGCAGAGAAGCAAGAAGTTTGGATCTTATGGGGCCAGGGTAATATGAATTGTGCAAATCCGTTCAATGTTGTTTACTGTTGTTCTTTCTACTCTTCTGTTTTATTTATCTGACTATGGGCCGGGGAAATTTCAGCCGGCTGGAAAGGAGTCAGTAATTAGTAAACAGTTATTTAGATACAGTTATCTGGAATTAAACGGGATAGGCTTGGTATGTTGGATGGGAAGTGATCTTTAGATCAGTCAAATGATGCAGGCGTCTTCACTTTTTGTCCATCTCATGTGTGAGTTGCCCGCTCCTAAATTTAGAGATGGTGCTTATCCAAAGTCAAACGATGGACGCCCCTGCCTGGAAACAGCTGACTGTTTCCAGGCAAAAAAACACTAACAAAGGGAAAAGAGAGAGTACAAGTAAGAGTCCTTCTAAAACCCTTGAAGAAACTTCATAAGCGGTAGTGAGGTGAAGAGGTGGGGAAGACAATATCACTAGACTGCATCTTCATCCCTTTACCATGACAAAACCTTAAACAACTGATCAGAACAGTTGTGCTTGTGTACACTGTTCGGGACTGAATACCCAGGGTTTTTGTTTTGTTTTGTTTTTTTGGTCGAGAAGCAGACTGGACAATAACTGTGATTTATGGAATTTATTAAAGAAAAGCTCTCAAGATCTTGAGGGAGAGAGGAAAAAGCTGTAACACTGTGAAACTGTCCTCCTTATATTCCCCTCTGACCTGCTGATAAGGTCTCTCCTATCAGCCAGCTGCAGCCATAGAACCACATGTCCTGTGGGATGGAAAATTCCTGTGATTTGCCCATCAGTCAAAACACCAATGGCATCCGACCATTAACTGCGAGTCAAAACGTCTCACATCTATGTACGGCGTCACTGCACTGGCATTTGACCCCAAGTGGCTTCAAACAAAAGCCCAAAAAGTTCAATCCCCAACACAGACCATGAGAATGTCAAGCACCTTGCAAACAAATTAAACCAGAGTGATTTTCTGAGATCATCAAGCATATCAGAGCTTCTAACGCCCTAATTGAAGATGAAACATGAACTACAACTACATGGCAGCAGTGGGAACAAGAGTGCACACCAAATAGTGAAAAGGAGTTCGGAAACTTTGTGAATAAGACAAACATGGAGGGAACACTGAGGTAGCTGTTCAAATCAATATTTCAGAAAACTATGGTTGAAAGAACTGAGGTTCAGGCTACCATATGCTACCATTTTGTATAGCCTCTGCCATGAAGAAGGGGACAGTTCTGCAGAAGGCGAGAGAGGAAAATACCTCTGTAACCACTCAATATTATCAGTGAAACTGCTCAGTGAAGTCCCATTGTAAAGGCGCTCCTGATAGAGTCGGTGGAGCAATCAAACGTGCTGCTGATGACATTGTCGAAAAGGGAAGAGATATCCAGACTCCAAAGGATCTCTGCTGTGCACTACAGGAGAACACACATTTCAGTCCAGATATGTTGATGCGTGGCTAAGTCAGTTGCCATTTATTTGAGGAAATATATGAAAATACATCAGGCTACATTGCATACCCCAGGGAATGTAAGGGACAGAAAGTTGTCCTGCTTTTACAGCCCAGAAAAGAGCCGTTGTGACTGCCACAACCCATTTGAGCAGGAGTCCAATCAAGGATCCACAACAAACTCAACATTGCAGCCCACAAAACAACACACAAGATTTAGTCTGGAAATTTGTTGTTGTAAAATAACATGGCTAACCCTTTGTTGGCCATGTTCTTCAGCTGGTGGAGAGTGACACTGAAGTGAGCAAGCCAAGAAACAACAAGACAATCTGTCATTACAGTACATCTAATGTCATTTTTTACTACATTTCCCATGTGCAATCAGTCAATATTTTAAAGCCAATGTGATCCATCAATCAAAGATGAAAACTATGCAGCCCAGACTGGGAAAGATTTAATGCGATGGGGTAACTCAAATATCCAACTCTACTCTTAATATGTGGAGATCTCAACTCTAGCTGGGATACTTTGAAGTTCATCTTTTCATCTTTTCATCTTTCAGCATCTGTGTCCAAAATATTACTGACTTGATATTGACTTCATGTCAATAATTAATTACATTATTGTCTGTGTGTGTCAGACAAGTTTAATGTGCAAGACGTTTTTAGCTGCAACCAGCTAGTATAAGTCGCTGTGTCGGTCAGTAGGGTTGGTCGGTCCAAAAATTCCAACAAACCCCACAGTGAATGTAGAACAACGGGATACAGAGCTACACCTGTACTTTTCTCAGGTAGCCACGCTGGTGCTTCATCTCATTTGGTAGGGCAGCGGACTTTCATGTGATGTCCCGGATTTGGTAAATGTAGATTTTGTATTTGGTTTCGCAGAGCCAAATAGGTTGCAGGTTATCATGAATTGCGTGGGTTTTTTTTAAATGTTCATTCATTCATATGGTATGGTTCGAATCCGGCCCGGGGCCTTTGCTGCATGTCATCCCGTCTTTCCTGTCTACCTCCACTGTTACTCTCTAATGAAGCAGAAATACCTAAAATGAATCTTATGGTATGTCTGTCATTCCGAGTAATGATGCAACAGTCAGGCAAGGTAGCAGATTTTTCAAGTTAAATTGCATTATCCATTTTCAATGACTTCAAGATGCAACTATCCTTCCCCATTTTCTATGTGGCATATTCAGCCAATTTTGAACATTTTTCACTTCAAGCTGAAGTTTTTGTGTGATGAACTTCAAAAAATGGACCAATGTCAGTGGAGAAGCTGTAATTTGTGAAATTGTTGCACAAATACATAACTTAAAATAAAACTTGTACTGTCTATAACTGTAATAAGCTAATAACTCTAATTATTTTTAAGTTAATCACTGTTATCAGGTATGGAATTTTAATAGAATAAACCATTTGATTTATAACTAAAATGTACAGGAGACAGTGGAGTCAACCTAATTTCCCCAACAAGATTGCAGTAGGCCTACTCTAGAAGATTGAGTGAGCAAGTGATGAACTTTGACTTACACTTCACTATATTTTTATATATATAGTATTTACACCACACATTTTGTGGGCTCTCGACATTGCATCAGAACCAGGGCAATCATAAATTGAAACTGCAATTGCATCTTACGCAAGCATGTGGATGTAACTGTAAAACTAAATGCTCAAATTCATCCATGATGGTGGCTTAGTTAACATTAACCAGAAGACATTCATCCAGCCTCAGTGTTATTGGTTTGCATTTGTTGTTTAACTAGCTTGCTAACCTTGCTATCTGGTTGTAGAGCTGATCAAGAAGCATCAATGTAATGCAAGTGCAAGTACATTATTGAATGAGGGGCATTTAGAGTGTTTTTTTTTTTAATTACAGCTCAAGTAATAAGCAGTGCATTTATAATGTGACAGTGCATTTATACAGAGTAAACTATTATCAAAGTTGACAACCCAGCTGTGGGAGGAGTTCATGCTCACGCTCTACATCCCACAGCTCATGGCCATTTTAAGTAACTCTTGTTTCTGATTAGCTACTTTTTACTTTAACTCACGTAGATTTTTGCACAAGCAATTTTAGTTAGTAAAAATGTAACCAATAGTACATCAAACAAACATCACCTGCAAAAACAAACTCTACTAGTATGCAGAAAAAGATTATGTTTTTATTCTTAAAAATTAGAAATTGTAACAGTCAGGTTCTGGTATTAAATGAAAGTGTTAAATTGACAAATCTAGCCACTTAAAACATGTATGTCACATTAACATTTCTTAAGGAAAATGGTATTATGTGATATTCCTCTTTCGATGCAATATAATGATCTGAATGGGATAGTGAATATCTTTCAACCCCATTCAGTGTTCAGTCTGACTTTCCACCCGCCCGGGGGAGGGGGCAGCAATGAGGGTGGCAGGTCGGGAATGGAGAGGAGCTGTAGAGGAATGTCACTTTCTGTTTGGCTTCCTTCATCGTCTTCCTTATCTTTCAGAACTCTGTAGAAATAAAGAATTGACAAGTTGAATTCTAGATCAATAGGAATAACCATTAGCCATGCAAACCACGTACGAATAAGTGTTGAAAGCATATGAACATTCATACCCTTTGCTACCGAGGGCAGCTCTTTTCTTCTCCCGTCTAGTGAGCCAGTCTTCTATGCTTCGCTCTGGGGTTCTGCCCCGACGGCCGTACCTGTGCTGTCGTTCATCTGAAAGAAAAAATAAATCTTACTCCTCACAATATGGAGCTATTCAACAGTCACCTTGATAACTATTGCAGAAAAATTCAATTACAACTCATTGTGCATCTGTCATGGACATTTACACTCTTCTCTTGTGCAATCAAACACACAAATATGTTTTTACTGATGAGAAAATTATTTAGAATGACTATAATATGATGATCTATTAGATCTGTGGTGTCTTGCTCTCATAATCCCATGTAATGCATCACAACTTTGAGAAGCCTCAGTCACATGGTAGACAGCACCACCTTATGGTTACAGGCAGCTCACCTTCAATCTGCCTTTTTAGGTTCATCAAATCCTCTTCGGACATGTGAGAAAACCTGCAGTTGGGGCCAAAACCACAAATCCCTAATACAGGAACACCAGAAAAAAAAGATATATCATTTTGATATCATTCCCTCTTCAATGACAGAATGTAGAACTTGACTGTTGTGCTACCTTTTTGGAGAAACTTCCTGCAGGGTTTCTTGGCTTGCTCATCGTACAGAATGGCTGCAGAGTCTGCAACATGATGAGCAAAATGTAAGCATGTTAGACAGACAGACAGATTTTACTCATGACCCTTTATGTCACCTTCTGCTCTAAAGTAAGTAGTTTAATAGCCAATATGGCAAGCTGGAGTGTAAGCTTGCTTGAATCTCTAATCTGGATCTAATAAATAGGCTTGCTTGGTATTTTCGATTGGAATATACAGGATCACTACTAAAAATCACAAAAATCACACTAGCACATCATGTCTTATATCATTTAATTGGATTATAACCACATCTCTGAGATATGAGAGGAACTGCAAGTCTTACCTCTAAAGTGATCAAACCAGGCCTTTTTTGCTCTGTGATGCTGAACGCCATTCAGGTGTTTTTTCCTGTTGTGCATGTTGTCCTGAAAGGACCGGTCACAGTAGTCACAGTAATACCGCTTCCCCATGGCTCAGGTTATGTGTCCAAGCTACACAGCAAGGTGTCAACTTTCAAATCTCTGAAACACAGTGAACAGCAACACGACCGTGGTTAAGTAACTTTTCTGACATATAGAGTTCATAACAGTGTTAAGTTTTGGAAGTTGTTACTGATACCATTTCCAATATTTCTCTAAATTCTGGGTGGATCTTGCCATGTTATCCATTGCTAGATATGAACACAAAGCTCTTTCCCTACAAAAGGGAATCCCCAGAGTTTCCACAAATTGACCTCAAATGTTATTCCTGTGATTTTGGACTGGGATTTCCCCACAACTGCTGATTCCTACTTTCTACTGCTGCAGCAAGCAGAATTACCCCCACCCCCCGACCCACAGTCTCCACAGTATAGAGTATCTGCCTAATGTAAAGGCCTGGTCGTTACTATCAACAACACCAAAACTAATACTGAAGAAGAAGAAGAAGATCAACAACAACAACAACCACCACCACCAGGACGAAGTGTTAGCCTACTTTTACTGCCCTCTAAAGGAAGTGCATCGAGGAAACCACTTTTATTTTGAAATTGTCAAGGTAGGAACCACATACAAATGCACTGCTTCCGGTTCACAATAAAGAAAACATTGTTTACATTTCGATTAGTGTTTTGAGAGTAGGGATACAAACAGACAAAAGTCTGAACGTAAAATGCATCTGTAAACCTATGAACGGATATGTAAAATGATAACCAAAGGTATTGATAGTTATTCGTTGTTGTAACGTGGATTAAAGGAGCAAAACGTGTGTTACAATACTGTTTATAGATGTACAGAAACTTAACGTTTCTTTGGCTTTGCGAATCACCTTTTTAACCTTACGAACCGATGTTGAGTTAACCGGCCAGTGTGTTGCGGGGTAAATACATCGGGCTAACGTCGAGCGTAATATTCACAACTGAGACTAAGATTTAGTCTCAGTTGAGGCTAATTTAGTGGCACGACAACTAAGTAATGTGGACTGGCACTGGTTTCAGTCATATGCATTAACTGATAATTCATCAAAATTCAGTATGTGTTAGGGGTAAAAGTACAACCTAACTGACCATTGGCGAGATATTGCTGTCCTCTTCGTTGATATTTGCTTTGAAATGTGACGCTACACTCAGTAGGAAATGACCTTTTTACCGTTTCCTTATTGTGCGTTCAAGTGCTGGTGAAAAAGTCCGATACCCGGGACTTCCAAGTTGGCTGCTAAATACACAGCGTTGCGTTCATGAATTATTTTGTGGGAAAATCAAACACGGGAGATACGTGCTAAATCAGAAACGTAAAATGCATTCTTTAAATAAATTCGACAATTTAATGACAACCCACACGTTATCGGTAGCCTATCATGAAATACTTACTGCACCCGTACAACAAAATATTAGTATTTCACAAAAACAACCCGATTATTTGGCATTCAAAACAGGAGCGATCTGGTCAGCCCAAGCCGGAAGTGAGCGCAGGGTTTCGCTCTTGTCTCAACCTCTTCCGCAGCTCACTGCACCGTCGTCATGGCGCTGGCAAAGTCCGTCTACAATCTGCTCTTCAAGAGAACGTCTACTTTCGCTGTAACCATTATGGTTGGAGCAGTCTTTTTTGAACGAATGTTTGACCAAGGGGGCGATGCTATTTTCGAGCAGCTGAATCGGGGGGTAAGTGTGTCCCTTGATGTTTTACTGCCCGTTTTACCCTGACCTTGTAAGTAGAGGACGTACCAGCGCTAGCTAACACTTAAGCTAGCTTGCTCGCTAGCGGGTGATAGCGGGGTTTGCGTTTACCGATGTAGTGCTGTATGTTGGAATCAGATTGTTCTTTTGTGTAACTCTTAATTCTGGGTTTATTACAGAAACTCTGGAAACACATCAAACACAATTACGAGAACAAAGACGAGGAATAGGATGCGGACCGAAGTTGCGACAGAAACGAAGTAATTCTCACACTTCCATGTTCCATTCTTCTTGGATTCCACACCTGAATCACAATCAACATGGACTATGTTCTGAAAGTCATGCCCAGGCTGGCTTCAAGCTACCAGAAATCCCGTGGAAATTAAAAGACTGGTCAGAGCATCATGGAGATGGAGTAATGGTTCCTGTCAACGCGTCCTCTCCCCTGTCATTGCTTGTGATGCCTTCCTTTCCCTCACAACTTGTAAATGGCTTGTTAAATTAAACAGAGATGTGTTAAATGTCATACAAAGTTCACAGTGTTTTGATTTGTCGATGCACAAACATTATGTGTACATAACAATACATACATGTCTTTGCACGAATCAATGTTGGAGCCGTTCATTCATTGAATTTAGAATGCATGGTAAATTCCAATTTACTTCTTGGAGTTATAACACTGTAATATCAGATGTGGTAAGATAAAACAGAAAACATGGAATCTTTCAGAATATAATTGAATTAAATTAAATTTTCTGCAATTCCAATTCAATTCCAGTTCTGTTTCCTGTAGATTTTTCAAATAATTACAATTCCTCATTTGAATTGGAATTGAGTTCATTCATGAGTTGGCCTCAACCCTGGTACAATACAAGTATTGATTATGCCCATTGATTATATGCTTTCTACCATGTTTTTTCTCAAGTGATATCTCATAATGCCTATTGAAGAGGATATCATACATCACAGGCACATTATGTTATCTGAAATTTTGTTCATAATAGGTAAAGACATACAGATATGTTTCCACCTAAGGCCACTGTTTTATAGCAACACTGATCATGATACTGATGGCTGGTTTGCTAACTTCATGTTTGCAAGCTGTGTCTAAATATTAGATGAATACTTGCATCCTATTCATAGGTCAGTAGCTGTATTCAAAGGTTTGGACAATGATGACAACTTTTCTAGCATGCCACAAGTGTAGGGCCTTGTGTTGGGATAATAACTGCATGTAGTTAAGTCACTTAAATGCTTCTTCCCCTCTATGTGCTTGAGTAATGCTTGGGTATTTCTTCAAAGGGATCAGAAGGCAACAAATAAGGTTTCCAAGCCATGATAAGACAACTAGCCTGTCAATACCAACTCATAATGAACAGTTGCTTGCTCACATGACAGTAATGCAATTTGATAAAGCACCTTGATGTGTTTCACATGGGGTCAGCCTTGTAATATTATCAGTGATTTGAAAGAATCCTATTTTGCCCAGCAGGTGGAGCAGCCAGCAGGCTTTGTGTTCAAAAACTTGCAGACAGATACAACCTTTGCATCAATAGCGACTTTCAACTCTGTTTTTACTGGACATGAACATGCATTTTAGGAATAAACTTTCTTTCCAGCAAGAATCTTAATTACTTATTACATTGCATATTCGTTGCATCGAAAATACACTGAAGAAAGCTACCTGTTTGGCTGATAAGAAGGAGCTGCTCAGAGACATAGTCATGCACAGGTGGGGTGCAGGGGGGCGATGGCCCCTGTCCTTTTTATCCTAGGCGGCCTTTTCAAATTGAAGCACCAAGATTGAGTTTCTAATGGAATGTTGCTAAAACTGATCACCTGAGGAGCTATAAGCTAAAAGGGGCATAACCAGTATGAAGGGCATTTTTTTAACACTACTAACACTACTACCTGCCTAAATATGGTCCTAGGCCATGCCTTAAAACTTCTTACAGACCGGCAGCTAATTCCTTATGATCCAACCAGTAGGTTTGTGCTACTCATTTAGGCCCGGCCCTATCAGGAAATAGCCCATGCTACAAAAGGCCAGCTAATTTATATTAGAGTGACAAAGAAATGTGTGTGGCCATCTCTTCCTATGTGAAGATGGCATGAATCAATTTCCTAAGATGGGTAGGGGAGAGGAGTAAGTGTGTTCCTCTTGCTGTTTTTCTTCAAACTTACCTTCCTTTATTGCAATGACAGACCTTGGTAAGCTTGCTAACTATAATGAGGCTAATTACTGCTATTTGAGTCATTTCAGGCAGTCAGTTAGCTAACATACGTGACCTAACCTAATTTTAAGTCACCTAGCTAACTTTCATTCATGCCTACCATTCTGCCCATAAATGAATAAAAAGTGGTATTGAGTTTTTGAAAGACAACCTATTGAATGTGATGTCATAACCGTACGCCATGTTCTCACCTTACATCATTTCGATTGTTGTCATCAACTGGAGATGTAACACACATTTGAAGCACTGCTCACATTCTCAAACCATTATCCCCTCTTCCACTTTCCTCCCTCTAATGCAAATAGATGCACTAACAAGACAAAGATCACATCCTTACATTTTATTATCCTTTATGTAAAAGTCCAATACACATGTTATTATACCTGCATACAGTAAAACAGTGTAGGTAGGCTAATTTAGACTGTCTCCACATGCATGCATTCACGCAAACAAATTTTGTTAAGTTACTTTTGCATGGCCACGCAAACAATAAACTTTATTTACATAGCACTTTTCCAAACAACTGTTGCAAACAACTGTGCTTTACAAAACAAAATAAGATAAATGAATAAATCCAAGAAAAGAATACATAACAGAGGAAAGAGACAAATGAGAATAAAATAAAAAAAAGGACAAAATTACTACAGGGATGAAACTACATAAAAATGAATATTATAAAAGGCTTTCAATTAACAAATACAACAATCTAAGATTTAGAAAATTTTGGGACATCCAGCACTTAAAGAGTAACTAAACTCCAAACCCAAATCTGTGTAAAGCACCTGTTGTGTTGAAGTTGACATCACCTGGTACCAAAGATCAGATAATCTGTATTTAACAAACAACAACCTAGATGTTATGTTCCCAAAACCATACCAAAACCATAAATATAGGCTTTTATAAACATAGCCATAAAAAAAAACACAGCCATAAACAATTATAAACATGAAACAAATATCCACCCTGAACATATTTGATGCTAGTAAGAACTGCATGAATAATCTGCATATATATGAATTCCAAAAGAATATATTTGAGTAATGTGAGAGGAGCATAGATGAGCATTGAGCAGTATTTTGCATCTCAACAGCATCTCAAGTAAAAGAAAACTGGGCAGTCACCCTCTAGACAGTCTAGCTCAGGATTTGCCAATAAATCTTTCCAAAGAGACAGAAGTTCAGGGTAGTTTGATGCATTTGCAGAATATTGCTAATTGAGGTACAGGTGTTTAAAAGGATAAAAAGAGCGCATAAACACACTGTTTTCAGCCAGTCTCCAACTCCAACTCTACTTGGGAGTGTTAACAATTTTCTGATTGCAGGGCATATGATGCTGCCAAAAATGAAATACCTGGCTTGACATCAGTCACTGAGGTGTGGCCAGGAGTGAAACACGGTTGAAAGTTTCAGCACATAGAGAGCAGTGCATTTTGAGATTTTCTGCCCCTAGAAGCAGATGCAGGACTTAATTTGAAATTTGCTATTCACCATGTTTACAGATCAAAAAATGTGATTCAGTGCAGATTCGCTCTTTAATGAGCATCGATCCAGATAACAAATGTGACTGAACACTATCAAAGTAATTCATGTACCTGCTTAAAGACATATTCAGGGGATGAAAACGTGCAAAGGGTGCTAAAATAAAAGGAGAGACTGTGATAAAGAGTTGGAGTTGGAGTGTTAGTGACAAATTTGTTGTGTGTTAGTGTCACACACACATGCACACACATACTCAAGCACACACACAACGTAATGTTACAGTATACATTTACTCAGAAATATTTCTTTCATCCCAGTCAAACTTAGAAGAGATCCTGTCTCAAATTTCTCAGTGTATGTCTCAATATTCAGTAAATAGCATCTTTTAACCAACCCCATAATCTTGTGAGCCACAGGCTTACCCCTAGGTCTGATAAATACTGTATTTCAGGTGTGAGCATTTTTCGACAGAGTGTTCTGAATTTGGGGTCAACATCTTTCTTCATGTTGTATCCCAGGATGGAAGACTCTCCAACTGGCTGCCAGGGCAGCAAGCTTCTATCCTGAATCATCCTGGCTTCGACTGCGTCCCCACCCTCAATACAGATGGCCTTCATTTCAGCGTTCCTCTTCCTCAGCTCACTTACCTCGTATTTCATTCTTTTTTTCCCGTAAGCCTCCACTCTGGCCCAGAATGTAGAATTAAAGTGCTGATAGAGTCGCCAGTCCGCCGCATTCCACTCTAAGGCTTTGGCTCTCAACTCAGGAGTCAGTCGAGACACAGATGAGCCCTTACGTGCATTGAGCTTAAAAAACAGCAGGTCCTCCATGGTCCAACAAAGTGTGTCCTTGAGCAGGATAAGAGACTCCTCGAAGTATTCTGCTATGAGGACCAGATGGAAATGTTTAGACAGTGTATGAATATTGCTCACAACACGGGGATCATCAGCCTCGAGGTTATTGTCAAAACCAAAGTCAAAAAAGAGCAGATTTTTCAGATAGAATGAATTGTAAGCCTCTGGGGTGTAGAAGGCCCGAGGACGGTGCAGAAACTCTGCCAGTTTGTCGTCTCCACTGATCCTCCATGTGAGGGGAACTGCTCGGTGATAGTAATGGAAGGAAGACTCAAAGAGCTCCACCGGGTCACGTAAGATGGTTATGTACACAGCGTCTGGAGGCAGAAGCTTGGCGACCTCTTGAGCAGCAAAGCGCATATGGTTACAAACAATGTTGAAACAGTCTCCAGGCTGGTAGTCCTTGACCTGGGAGCACAGGAAAGGTGATGGGTAGAAAAAGTCATTGCGTCCATCAGGGAAGGCAAACTTCAACTTGTGCTTTTCTCCAAATCGGAAGAGGATGTTGAGTATTGTGCTACTAGCAGTTTTGTGGGTCTTCATGAACATGATGTTCACCTTGGGAGAGCATTCTTCTGACTTGGTTTTTGTGCCTTGAGAGTGGATGGTCAAATTCTTCTGCCATGATTTTGACATGCTAAGAGCACAAGAGGGTTCATGGGCCCCTGTGAATAAAGTATATGGGTAAGTAAAGACTGAAACTCAGATTCCTTTGATTTATCTCAATAAAATAATGCTTTCTTAATTAAATATTTACCTACTCTCAACTTGAGTTGGGTTAGATAAGCTGTACAGTACCAGCATAACAGTGGTCAATAAAGCCCAGAGAACCAGCCCTTGTATTATCGATTTGGGCTTCCTTCCTTTAATACCAAACATATTTCAAATTCAAAGGGGAACCTGAAAGGACAAATTAGAGAGAATACATGTATACAGGAAAAATGTTAAAGAGAAAAGACCAAAAAAGCTTAACATTTTAGTTGACAGGTGTCCTGGTGGTTCAGTTGACTAAGGTGTATACCGTATAACTCTGGTGTCCTGGGTTCAAATCCAGCATGGGACCTTTGTTGCATGTCATCTCCCTCTCTCTCTCTCTCCCCACTTCCCTCTGTATCTCCACTGTACTGTCAAATAAAGCAGAAATGTCATAAAAATAATAATAAAAAGATTTTGATTGACATGACCTTCTGAATTCTGTTGTGTGGCTGTTATGGGTATTCTCATATGAGTTCTTTGTCTTTCTGGCACAACTTCATGTCCCAGTGCAAACACCTGCCGCAGTTCTTACACACAGACCTGCCAGTCACCCCTGACTGCAGCTACAGTGGAGTGACCATAAAAGACACATGCTTTATGATAGCTTGACTTATTTAAATTAAATGTAAGCTATACTTTAGTATTTATCACTAATAGGAAAAAAAGGCCAAAAGGAGACTTCTAGACTGAGGAATTAGATAATATCTGATAAGGAAGAAAACTGCTGCATCATTCTTTTTTCCAAATAAAACACAAAGCCCCCATGTTTGCACACCAAACATGTTTACGGTTCTAAAATTACCTTTTCAACAAACGGCAGAAATGAGGGGAGAAAAGAGCCTGCAAGAATGACATGGACAACCACAATTTAAGTATAAGCAGCCATATAGCATACTGCTCACTTCAATAAATGACTGTAATCATTTTTGTCTGATTTTAAAGTGAAACTGTTGTATCAACATAAAACTTTGATTAACTAAATGTGATCTTTGCAAAATATATAAAAAAAAATTATGAAAATAGAAGCCCACCTCTGACACTGAACAAACGCCTAGTCTTCATGAAATAATTTCCACATTCATTCAAGTGAATGCTGTCTTGTAAAAAAGTGCATCCCTTTGTATACCTCCTCAGACTTCCTCTTTCTTTGACACTGATAGTCGTCTGTGTAATCTTTTTGTGACATTTGTTGAGAAATTGTGTGTGAGTGTCAGAAACACAAACAATATATGTGTATATGTATATGTTCACAGATATGACTGATGCATTAGCTCTAAATTCACAAATGTGTGCGCCCAATGAGGTTCATTCAAAACATGATATCATCAAAACAGCCACAGAATAGAAATAAAGTGGTAAATTAGGAAGGAATGAGTGCAAATCAGTGTAAAACAAGTTAAAGGCTTGATTTACCTGTAGAGACAACAGCATCAATGGCGTCAGAGTGAAGATAGGTTTTCTACAGAGTGAAAAGAAACCCCTATTCCTGATCAAGCTGTACACACTCCCTGAAGTCACATCTCATTGGTTGTGAGAACTGAGAGAGGTCAGATATAAATTCCCCTCCCACATTGTCTAGAATTGCTGATCTGTTACATGTTATGTCCTCTGTTATTGGTGTGCTGTTGGACTCCTAAACCTCCAGAGTGAAATGCCAAATGCTGATCAAACTGATCCATCTACGTTACAATATTGTTTTTAGGCTC
The DNA here is from genome assembly GCF_046629955.1 of Centroberyx affinis. Taxonomy (NCBI): domain Eukaryota; kingdom Metazoa; phylum Chordata; class Actinopteri; order Beryciformes; family Berycidae; genus Centroberyx; species Centroberyx affinis. The sequence goes on from NW_027278795.1 coordinate 86,972, forward strand.
AAAATCCAAATTGTATACACACTGGTTGTTATCTTAATTGTACTTTTATTAAACACAGGTATTTAAGTTTAATTTAGTTTTTTCTTTTTTCAGTCTTGGAGAGTTGTTCACATCAGGAAGAATGAGAGCACCATAAAGTAATCTCTGGGAAAAGGCTCTCCCTCCACACAGACAAATTTGGGAATTTTGCATATACTATTCTATAGTGGAATAGTGGAGTTATGGGCAATTGAGTGTTATCAGCAGCATGTAAACTCAAAAATGCAATATGGAATTTGTAACAGACCAGATAGCAAAGTGATCTTGCATTTGTAGTGTTTATTTTAATGTTACCCAAGTAGCCAAATGCAGTTAACATAATGAGATTGACTCAGCATCTCAGTATTTCCATCTCCCACTGCTGTGTTTGTCCAGAGTTATTTTAGCTGAGATGGGCCTGTTGGTAGTTGTTGAACCAGAGAAGGCAGGGAAGAAGTGTGAAAACCTAAAGGCCAGTTACAAGTAAGGTCTTTGCCAAGTGCTACGTTTACCATTTACCTTTTAAATGTTGACATTATCTGAAGTATAACAAAATATCAATAAACAAGCGCTGTTGGATATTCTATGAATAGAACCGAACATATAGCATTTAATGTTTTCAGGAGCTGAAGAAACCACCATCAAGGGTATAGGCACAGAGTCAGGACAGGAGGTGGCAGGGACCTGGAAATGGCCCTGGCTTAACGGATGAGGGTTTTGGGGGAAACCCCATCCATTAAGCCGCAGGCAGGAGCCAGAGCCAGAGCCAGAGCCAGAGCCAGAGCCAGAGCCAGAGCCAGAGCCAGAGCCAGAGCCAGAGCCAGAGCCAGAGCCAGAGCCAGAGCCAGAAGAGCAGAGTGAGTGATGGAGAAATTGTAGAATACAGTGTTTGGTTGTTTGTTTGAACAATGTCCTATGTTTTATATACTGTTGAATATAACACTAAACCTTAGGTAAAATAATAAATAATAAATAAAATAAATAAATAAATAATTTTAGGTTCAAACTCTATAACTACAGAAAATGATTGGCAATCTGTTTTTCTGCTAAGTATGTTATTAATGGTAAAATGTCAGTGTATAAACGGTATTAGCACACAGACAGCAAACCTAAAGCAAATTTGTCTCATTTGTCTCATTTGTTTGGTTATACTGTTAAATATATCACTATAATTTATTTACAAAACAAACACTTTTAGAATAATGCATGAAATGGTTCTAGAACTGTAACACTGAACTAATATAGTCATGATCTCTGAAACATCTGGCAGCAGGTGCAGGTGCAGAGGGCAGCAGCAAGGCGGTTCCAGGGGATTTCCCCTCACTGCTGATCACCGTATTCCTGTGGTGCACAGCCATCGTTGGCGGGCTCCACTGGTGCTTCAGCTGCCTCAAACATGTCACCGTTAATGAAACAGATGATGTGCAGGATGATGCAACAGATAACAGCCATATAGACAAATGAAGGGCCTTAAAAAAGATGCCAGTGTATTTTAAAACCCTGGACAAAACCTCTGTATCCAACAAAAACATGAACGACTTTTTCAGTGTGGTCACACACTGCTTGTGATTGTATTGAGTAGAATATATTTGTCTGTAGTAACACTGTTTGTCAGCAGATGGGGCCTTAATCCTGACCTGACAGCCATCAATGCTACCTGCCACCGTGTTGAAGGCTGAAAAACCTGAATCGTTTCCCAACCCAAGATGAAGTTGAAGTTGTTGGTGCTGGTTTTGAATGCAAAATCAAAAAGTGTTAAAAATGGTGAACAGTGTCAAATAAATTCCAAAAAAGGTGTTCTTTGGTTTGGAGTATGAAACTGAATGAAGCAAAAGTCCAAGGCACTCTTCTTTGAAAAATTTAAAAAAGCCTTTATTTCATGGGCTCATCTAGGGACACTAAAAACACTTACAACACTCCAACGTGTTTGGCATTGGCCTTCATCAGGGAGCTTCAAACAATTCATGTTCAAAAATGTACTATAGCCTGTTGGAAAACATGTCATTACATCCCTGTTTTGGAGAAGAGTCTTCAAGCTAAGAAGATGTAAAGGCTTCATTGACTCAATTTGATGTCGAGAGCATACTTACTAAAAAAGGAAAATTGTTTCTACCTGGACAGAATAACAAACCAACGGAAGAGGATTAAGGCCACATGTGAAAAATGTATTTGAGTTCTGAGTTTAAAGTCAGAATTCTGACTTAAAACAGATTAAAGCCATTGTTATACTATATAACACAGGTAAAACGGAATAGATTTAATCAACCTCAACCTTAAACAGAATAAGAATTCCCATCATAATTAATAAATGGTTCAAAGGAAATAGGTAACATCAAAACCAGAAACAGTGCCACAGCCACAGTCTCTAACTACCACTGCCTGAAAGAGCTATAAGTCTGACCCCATAGCCCTCTGCTATGGACTCCCGCAGCAGCTTGTGTAACAGTGCAGGTGTGAGTAGATGGGTGCATTGCCTGCCAGCAAATCACAGCGGTAAAAACAATACTGATGTGCTTTGGAACATTTTGTAACATTAGCGTGCCGTAATAGGTTCCTGTGTATTGCTTGTACCATCTGCTGCTCTGTCATTGTCTATGTTTGATGAGCATAAGACTGTTTGTTGCCACAATGAAATTTGAAGACAAGAACATCTGTCAAACTGAAAGTGTGAAAGCACACTCAGCTTGTGTTAGCCACACCAAAACAAGGACACTTTTCCAAATATATCATATATGGAACATTTTAACACTCTAGCCGCCTATGCCTCATCATCAATCACCACAAAAGCACAATAATGCATGCTCTTTCTCCGTCAACTTAAAAAGTTCCACATATCACAAACAGTACTGGTTCTACTGGTTCTACAGGGTTATTATTGAAAGCATTCTCACATCCTCCATAACTGTCTGGCAGAAAAGCAGACAAGACTGTGCACCTCAAACTTCCAACTATCCAGGACCTGTATGTTTCTAGGGTGAAGAAGTGGGCAGAAAACATCATAGAGGACCACATTCACCCTGGAAACCATCTCTTTCAGCTACCACCCTCTGGAAAACACTACAGGTCATTGAAAGCAAGAACTACAAATGATACCAGTGATATAAACACTTCTCACACTGTATAGGCACCTTGCACTTTCTGTGCTATGAGGTGTGATTTTGTGTGTTGTTTCTGCTTTAGTTGAGGTTGTTATCGTTGATGTTATCGTTGTCGTCGTCGTTGCAGTTTATGTAACACCAAGACAAATTCCTTGCAACCATCTGTTACATTGCAATAGAAAGTGTTTCTGATTCTACTACACAGTTGACACTAAAAACACTTAATTACTGTAATTGGGTTTTCTGTTAGCAGAAGTCTTCAATGCACTACATACCTGATAATAACAATATTAACAATGTTTAAATGGCTTGTTCAGTGTAGGTTGGGTATAATATGCAAATCTTTGGTGGTGTCGAGAATGATCTTAAGGTGGTAAGCTACAGTGGAATTGATGTGGCAATGTCAACGTTTAATTGAGAGCAGAAATCACTATTTTGTGTACTGATACAATTCTCTAGATAGGTCAGTGGGAATACTTGCAATTTTGTGTGCTTATCCTTCAGTTCACATACAACAGGTGGAAAATGGTGAGAGATTCTGTGTCTTACTTCCACAGGGCAGAAATTTGGGGTCATGGTAGATGAAACAGGGGACCATCTGGTTTGTGATAGTATATTTACATCTTTAATGGCCAACACATTAGGAATAGATCCAGAAATACAAATAAAAGGTCTATACAAGTATATAATAAGACAAATCTACAATATTTTTTAAGCAACCAACAACATTGAGCAGCATAATAATTCCTATCTCACAAATTATTTGTTCACAGACAAAAAAGTGAATCAAGACACTGACACTGACATAAAATTATCAATCAACATGCTAAAATACTCGACAATCCCCTTTGAGGAGTGTATCAGAAACAACTAGTTGGTGCTAATTGCTTCCAGTTAAAGTAATGCGAAAACATTCATAAGGCACTTTCACAGCAAGAGCTGCTTTAGATAGATTTCACATTAAACAAAACATAAAAGAGTGACTTTTTTGGCATAAAAAGCACTTTCCTACAAATAAGGCACTTACGGTAACAATATTAAAAACAATATTGACTTGGTAAGACAATCTTTTATAGGCATAAACATGCAAGGCATTAACCTTCCTGTACAAAGAGCGCCTGGTAGAGGTACATTGAAGATGATGGAATGCTTACAGAGTTACTGCGGACAGTGTGTGAACAGTTGTGCGCGGACAGTTGAGACTCAGACGACAGAAGGCTTAGAGACAATCTGACCACTGAGCAGCCTGCGCTTCAGCTCCTTCCACAGCAGGCTGCGCTCTCTCTGGGATCCCTTCATGAAGCCGCGGTTTTCTTGAGCGCGGCGAGACAGGTAGGGAATGACCTCGTTCACTGGGCCGTATGGAACATACTTATAGACTGGGAAACCTGCTTGTCCTGTTTTTACAACACAGTAACAAAAGACAAGGAGACAAGTGTTAAGACCAGTGTTCACTGCCTACAGCGTGTGTGCAGAGATGCCAGAGATGTAAAGACATATTTGTGAATTAAAGCTTGTTGACTTATATAAACTTCAAGAGGTCTTCACAAAAGTTACAAAACTTAACAACAGATTTTCATATTTTTTAGCACTAATATATTTTCAGAGCTTAAACAGACATTTAAATTGTTGAATGTGTATTTGTGAATCGAATTACACGCGTGGATCGCCTTGCATTTTGTACTGGCTGTACATAATGTATTTTTGACTGACTTCACAGACCCAGGCGGGTCCACAGAAATAGACCAGAACAGACGGGCACAAAAGGCCACATGGGTGCTCATACTAAATACTAAATATACCCGTGTCAGCTTCGACACGAGCATGTGTAAAAACCAGATCAAAACGTATCTGGTGGACACTGGCCTTAAGACTGCAGGAGACAAATCTGGCTAGCTAGCTGGTTTCACTTCAGAGTAAAACATGGGAATCTGAATAAGTGTTATACAGTACATTTGTACTCTATCACATATAATACAAACATCAATTATGACATACTTAACATTTTGTAACCGACTGCTAAAGACGTCATGAACCTGTGCTGATTGTTTGCTTCAAAGATAACTATAGATTGGATAGACCTTCTTTGGGGTCAATGGCTGCATGAGTGTTTAAAAGCTGACGTCTGCAGGGACTGTTTCAGTGAAACATCTCTGGCCAAAATGCCACATGACCAAGTGATGTAAACCTCTCTGATTACACAACTTCAGTATCTGAGCAGAGAGCAACATACCTAGTGGGAAGCTGATCTGGTCACACATGCCCAGCAGCTGTCCAAAGTAAACTTTATTCTCAGTGGGTGAAAGGCCCATCTCATTCATTCTGAAATGACAGAAAAAAACACGTGATACAAGGCAAAATATACTTAAATAATGAGCACTGGATTGTGGTATTCCATCATTGATGCTACAAAGTGTTTTCTGTTTTTAGAATTACACAGGGAAGTTGGCAAAAATACATTTTTATTTATAGCAATACCTTCGGCATTAGTTTGAACCATTATAATTAGTGCTTTCTGAAAGACAGGTTAGTAGGTTTCCTGTTCTGCATGCATGTTCAAACAAAATATGCAGTTCTTAAGCCAAACTGGTTTCAGTTTGTCTTACAGGCCTGTGGCCAGGCTTACTTTTCTAGGGTAAATTTCACTGTGTCTTCATTGTGGGTCGCAACCATGATATTGGCCTTCCTGTTGTGCTCAATCTCCTCCAGCACATACTCCAGACACCTTCACAAACACAAAGTCGACAAGGCAGCTAGTTAGAATTCAAAATGTTCTGATTTACTGAACCACAAAGGGCCTTGATAATTTGACAGCTAGCGACTGGGCTCTTACTTGTGATACATCCTGTTAGTGGCCTCATAGTCTGGGTTAATGGGATCTTCATAGCCAATCTCCTTGGCCCTGTCCCTCTCCTGGTACATGTAGGCTCCACGGACAAGTTTGGCACCAAAGTACCAGCCCTCCCGCCGTGACAGCTCAACATCCACAGTTACATTGTCATAGGCTTCCTAAAAACATTTAAGTTAGTTAAACATTAGTTAAACACATGAAAATATATAATAGTTTATCACACAACTCTAGTTCCACATTCCATCGCTAAACTGTAACAGTTATGAAGGGTAAATGTATAACAAAGAAATAATTTACAGAAAACTAAGGCCTGTTTTCTGCCAAACCTTTTTACTGACAGTGCATGACAGGTTGCCTTTGTGGACATTGTTTGGGGCTGTTTTACCCAAATGAGTTGTATTTCATATTAGTACTGATAGATTGTTAGGGTTACAAAATGTACCCATATCCACAGTCCCCACAAAAATTATCCTTTTTTTGTGTCATTTTAGTCTTTATTTGACACAGAAACAGGAAGGATTGAGAGAAAGACAGGGGGGGATGGCATGCGACAACGGTCCTACGCCAGATTCAAACCAGTGGCCAACTGAGCCACCAGGATGCCCCAAAACTGATCATCTAATAGTTAAAAACTATTTAATAGTATCATTACAAAATGACTTGCTGTCAAACATACATGATTGGCGATAATGAAATGGGCATTGCAGTCTCACCTTGAGGTAACACTGGTATGTGTTGAAAATGATGGGCTTTTCCGTGTTGAATTTCCTTTGCATTTCCAGGGTCAGTCTGCTAATTGCTGGCTGGAAGTACGTCTGCTCAGCGTCCACCATTAGCCGAACCCCATTCTCCATGGCATGCTGGAGCACACAAACACATTGAGTATTTCAGTTCATGCCGCTATCAATAACAGTCATCACTAATATGCACAAAACAAATAGGGGATCAGCACCTCAGCAAACACACTTCAAACCTACTTTCTTTGTTTATTTTCCTGAAATCCAGGTTATAAAATGTTTGACAGCAAAAACTAAAAAAAAAAAAGTTATTTTAGCAATGTTAACATTCTATTTGTTAAAGTAATTTTTGAGCAGCATTTTTCTTCGACAAGACTATCTCTGACAGACTTTTCATTGATGGAAGAGCTCAAGAATAAACAAACTTTGGATAAAGGCTTATGCAATGGCTTATGCAATCGGTAGTCTGTCTTCAATATCTTCGATGGCCATTTTCCAAAGAACACATCATAAACTGTGTGTGTAAAGTGTGAGTGCTCTTTTTTTTCAGCATTTTTTCCAGCTGTGAGCGGCAAATAACAAGTTTAAGTATTTTTCTATGACAGTGATGGAGACAGACACCTATAATCTTTAAACAACATTACTTATTGAGATGACATGGATGACATGGATAAGAATTTTTTTTTTTATCAAGATAATAACAATAAATGGTCAAGTAACATAATCAGGACGCAATTTGTTATAATCTCTTATGATACAATATATAAATGATAAACTGTTCATTTTTATTGCATTAATTAATGTTCAAATATCATTATTTATAGCATATATTTCACAGTTAACAATAAAATAAGAATGAACTAATATTAAGTAATGACAAATTCACCATTAATTGAGGACGGTTATTATAAGGTTTTACCATGATTATATCATGAGGTATATTTATTTATTTTATTTTGGCACATTATGTACTCCTATTAGTATTATTAGTATTATTTAGCCTAACCTTGGCCAGAACGTCCACTCTCTGCAGCATCCTCTTCATCTGCCTCTCCTCCTCCGCTGTAAACTTCTTCAACAGAGGCTCCAGCTGGCCTGTCTACACAGCACACACAATAGTTTGAATCAGTTAGTTTTTGCTTTCAGAAATGTCTTTGTGCATGCAACTGTATGAACATAAACATAAATATTCACTCTTAAATATTTAAACTTACAATGTATTATAAACCCAGAAAATGCATCTGGGTGTGAATGTGCTTGTACATATTTACATCGCAATGACTCACCTCAAGGTTTGGGACCATCAGCAGATTGGAGATTTTTGTTGTATCATTTATTAAGCTATTCCAGTCAAGCAGATCTATTGTCCTGGGGAAGCGAGAAAATACCAGTCAAAATGTGTGAAATTAATAAAACATTCTGTCTATTAAATAGCATACTATTTAATAATCAAATATCTTGGTTATAGATTTAATTAGTGGTTCAAGCTCATAGGGCTGAACTACTTTTGTTTTGCTCATGATTTATTAGTGATACTGTGATTGTTTGTTGGTTTGTTTTTTTACACTAATAGCGTTCACAGTTCAGAAACTGCAAGTCACACCATAACCAACTTGACAGGTGTTTTTTTTGGGTGACACACTACTCAGGTAAGGGCAACCAGCCAATTTTGCCAGATGGGAGAATTAAACGTCAAAAAGTTTCAGCTTTAAAAAGATTATTAAGTCTGATTGACACAATACTTGGTATACATACACAACTGGTTGTGCTCTACATCTTTGTCAATGGTATCACTCAAGAGAAAATGTGATTAAAAATGTAGATCTTGAATTTGTACCTCTATCCATTTTACTAATGCATTCAGCCATTCAGAATGAATCAGACTCACCCACGCCCATAGCTTATCAAACATGATTATTATTAATTTTAATTTAGTAATGAGTCTTACCCTGATGAACCCAGTTTCTCTCCAGTAAACCAATTCTCAATGTCATTCTTGGTTCCAACACCCAGCTTAGTCAGACTCTCCTAAAGGGAAATATTGTAATGATTAAAAACAAAAAAAACATCTGCATATATTTTTGAAAACTAAATTACAACATAAGATCGGTTAGATTAGATATTCTAAAGGAGCAAATAGTCGAATGGTCCCAAGGTAAAAAAAAAAAGGTGCTCTATTAGTATTTGTATCTTTCTAAAATATAAGTGACTGAAAACATGTTATTCTTTTAACAGAGGGAGAAGTCATGCAGGCTTGGACACAACTAAAAAGGTTGTGTAACGAGCGTGAGCCTGCATTTGAATTTGCTCCAGGCTAGACCCACCGTCAGCTGTTCCAGCTCCAGTTTTTGTTCCAATGCTGTCATTCCAGATTTTCCCTGCTGTGCCGCGAGCAGGTTGAAGAACCGTCTCCATTTCACCAGGACTTCTGAGAACTGGAGCTGTTCAGATGCAGAGCAATTGATCAACTATCAAGTTACAATACAATTACATTACATTATAATTAAAATGTTTAGCCAAATTTGGATGGGGTTAGTTTTTCTAGATCGGGTAGGGTAACTGTAATTATTCCTTGATCTTTTTGTTAATTTTAATCCCATGCGGGGGATATCATGTTGGTTATTTCCCCCCCTCAACCCCAGTGTTAATTCTGTCCCAATTACCTAGTGTTTTTCAATGCATTCATAGGTGGTCTGATGATTCTAGTGCTATCTGCGTTTCAACTCATTTGCAGAAGATTTGGGCACAATTTGCGCTACTTCCTTATTGCCAATGAGCACGCAATGCTCATTTTTGTCTGTGAAAGTGAAGACAGGCCTTTTCTAATTTAATTAGTATTTGTACACAGTGATGTTCGGTGTGTCTGACCATACTACGTGCCTAAAACAGCTCAAAAACATCCAGAGAAATAAATAACATAACGGAGGATCATGGCTATTATTTTATTACCCTCCATTACTCTGTAATTCTAACCTTGTCTAAATTAGGCTTTTGTCACTGTAAGATTGTCAGCACTGATGCTGCCAAGTTAAAGAAAATCAAAGCTTTACGTAAAATCAGGTACATAAAGTTAAAGTCAATATGAAGATCATTAAGTTAAACTCACTAGGAATTGTGGTCGGCCCAGGGCGGTCATTTTAATGGCAGAAAATCCATCTGCAGACGTCCCCGCTGAAAAGCAAAACCATATGTGTTTTTATGACACAGCAATAATGGACATACTTCATTTGTCAAAGTACTAGACAGCAGTTGAATCTGACTGATTAACATTCCTAGCCAGATTATATCAGGAATGTTATCCATGCCTTTATTTTGTTGCGTCTAGACAAGTGTAACCTTTTGTTTATTCATGTCCAAGTCAGAAATACAGCTGCCATTTGCAGCTCTGAATTCATTTTAAGATTTTGCAGATTTATTTTCATAGGTCTAACATTTCAAACCATTTAACTCCCTATGAACTGGAGAACAGCCTGAGGTCCTCTTGACCACTCCTAAATCTAAACTAACTCTAGACTGTATTTATCATTGACTTTTTTTATTTAAACTTTAAAAGTACTACATACAGTGTTATCTTTATTAAACTAATTCAACGATATCATCATTCTCACTTGCTTCCTCAGAAACCTTTATACGTTTTAAGCAATATATGAAAATGTTAACTAACCAGAGGCTTTAATACAGTTTATGAAAGTCTCCATTTGGTTATCGCACTTGGCCTCATCTGCATAGAAGTAGGTGCGAGCACTGATCACACCCCCACGTCTGTCCCCAAACTGACGATGGGCCTTGTATTTCTTCTCACGATGAGCAACATCTGGAGTTAAAGCACAACAATATTAGCTGCCAGTCTTGGCAAGAGAATTTTCACCATGAGCCCAAAGATTACTAACGGGAAGAAGACAGAAGAACAGAAAAACACATCACCGCCAACACTTCAACTAAAACAATGTGGTACAGATATCTGAAAATATTATTTGGTTTTTTGTGTGAGAAAGTGAAGTTGTGTAGAGAAAGCTACAGATTGAATAATGTCAAGACCCAGCTATCAAGGAAGCCTAAGGTGGTGACCATGGACTAAAACTATTTATTTGATTCTCACTGAAAAAACATCCCCAGTAGAATTAATTAAATGATTTTGGCATGATGCCATTTTGTCAGATTAATGTGAAGGGCCCAACTTGAAAATTGACATTTTCAAGTTCATGAATTTAGTTTCTGTTGGTTCTACTGCTCGACTGTGTAGAGTAGACAACTGAATTACCTCTATCCTTTACCTTGAACTTTTGTCTTGAGCACTCTACATTAATTCACCAAAATGTTTTATGTAATGTTTTTTTATTTTTTATTAACACAAGTAAGATAACTTCCAAAATTAATCAAATAAACTTTTAGTCCATAGTCAACAGCCACCCTCACAAATAATGAAATTAATTTTGTGCCCAACCATGACATCTACAGGGTTCCCACCTCTTTTCACTGATGGAATTAAACAACTTCTCCATGACGCCTTTTCAAATTTCCATGACCAAATTTGAATGAGACTGAATTAAAAAGTAAACTACATCAACTACACTAACTTTAAGGATTAGTTTGACTTTCATTTCAAAATTAAGGATTATAATATTATTTTAACTCTGTCAACAAAAAACAGTCAGCAATATTTTCCTCCAACAGGTCTAGATTGTTTCAGAGCCAGACGCAGCTTTTTGTGACATTTGACATTATTCAAGAAAAAAAAACATTAACTTCACAAATAAACGTTAATGACTTTTCCAAATGTTTTCTTCCTTTTATCATTTTTCATAACTTCTCCAGGCCTGGAAAATACAGTTTTGAAATTCCATGAGTTTTCCAGGTTTTCCAGGAGTGTGGGAACCCTGCATCTACTGTGGGTGCGACATGGGCATGTGTTCCTTTGTTTCATATTAGCTATCGCTAATATCACTGTCAATAATACTAATAGTTATGTTTTTATTGTTGAATAAACATTTATCATATTTACATGTGTATATATATATATATATACATATATATATATATATATATATATATATATATATATATATATATATATATATACACACACACATATATATACATATGTATACATGCATCCTGCCATATTCAGAAAATTTAGACAAGGGAAAACTGTTAGGTCAAATGACATATAAGTCCCAAACATGCCAACAACCCTTAAAAAGAACCGAAGTTCTACCCAACTTCTTACATGCAGAAAGGATTTCCTCAGCCACTTTAGACCACACTAGATCCAGACAGAACCAGTACCAACCAGACTAATTTACATGCCTGTGTGACTGGGAATACCAATCCTGATTGCAAGCACTGAGTCTGGAGTGTAGAAGTTAGACCCTGCTGAAGCGACAGAATACTATTAGCAAACTAGTAATGCATCCCTCCCTATGAATCATGTGGAAACGGTCGTGTTCACACTGCCAAACAGTTGTTACAACAGCTCGTCAAGCTCCTGTACTATGAAGCATTCAGTAGCTGGTACTGCAACAAATTAAGCATGATTTTGATGAGAACCAAAACATTACACTACAGTGAAAACAATGCAGTTTAGCAATCAACATTAGTTTCTACCAATATACACACCTGGACTTTCTTTCTCCGCTTCGGACACACAGGAACTGAAAGACAGGGCAAGCTTGGCATCAGAGTAGAATAGCAAAAATGACTTTGACTTTTTCATACAATAAGACACAAAACTGGGCCCATAATATTGTATAAATCAGATCAACAACTTCAAAGTGAACTTCTTCAAAGTTGTGTGTTGTTAGGGAATTAACATTTTATGACAGACATTCACAATATTCAAATTTGCCATATCAAAACGTGTCCAGCCTTTCAGTATGTTGAGGCAGTCATTCACAGGAAGAAAAACAGTCTGAAGAGACATTTCTATGCAGGAACTCATTTCATGTTGTGACATGAGAAACACGGGGGCAAAAGTGAGGGTAGAGGTAGCTGATGAGTAATTAAAAATGAACCAGTTAGTTCACTGTGTTGCTTGTCTTCTCCATGGAACCGACACTAACGGACTATATATATATACACATATACGTGTGTGTGTGTGTGTATATATGTATACTGTATATTGTTGTTCAGTAGTCTGTTATATATGTGTACATATATATATATATATTATTCTGTATTCATCAAAGATCATCACAAAATAAATGTTATTAATGAATTTCAAATACAATTTGCGTAACAAATTGCTTTGGTAATTAAGTCTTATTGAAAACTTGAGACCCAAGTGATCTAATTGTGTGAATTTGAATCTTGATGAAGATAATTAAATACTGACCAAGAAAATTTATTTGGTTTCTAAACCTGTCAAGATATAAAAATTCTGTATGCCATGCAGTGTAGGCCAGCTGGGTAACTCTTTCATAAAAACAATTTAGGGGATGTTCTCAGTATTACGTTCAGCTGGCGTGTGTTCATACTCTGTGAGAAAATCCTCAGTATAAATAAGGTTCTTTCCTCTGGGAAACATTACATAACACTGCCCGTGGCGCCCCATGAAAGGTTCTGTTACATTACTCTAAAAGGGCGGCTGGTACCGCTTCATGTGACTGCATTCCTGCAGCTGAATAATCAGCTCCCACAGCTCGACCAGTTAGAAGAGAGGGGTCTGCCCCAGCTGGCCAATGGAGAGCTATTTTGCTGGAAGTGAAGAAATGTTTTGATTGCCATCTGTTGGTGTGGATAACACGTTGGTTAATTTGCTCAAGTTAATATGATAAGCACTATAATGTATGGTCAGAGCTGTAGAGATGGGTGGAAATAAGAATGAATCTATAAGTGAAATAAAATTATAGCTCAAACAGGCTTTTTAAGACTATAGGCCTCCTGTGTATATAAAAGGGAGTTTGTATGTCAGTGAGAATCTGAAGAGAAATAATTAAATAATTGAAAAAAAGAATCCTAAAATGGGAGACCGTTTTTTCAAATTTATTGACAAAGAAAATAAACTTCAATGTTTTGACTGGATGTTGTTTTAACTGTACTTTGAACACCAATGTGTTTTGAACAGTGAAATCACCCTCAGCATGTAGTTAATGTCAGCCTATCCAACACACCTGATATCATGTGATACACAGCACACTCCATAGCCTCATCTACCATAAAGTTTTAGAGACTATTGCTCTAAATGCTCTAGCCCTGTGCTGGTAATAGATAAATGAAGTATAACTCTTATGTAACTAAACAATAACGCTTTAGCATAAAGAAAACAGCCTGTGATGCCATTTTTGGCTTTTGATTTTAGTGTTGATGTAAGTAATTAAATGGGTCATGGGGGGGGGTCCTAGAAAATCTGTTAACTGATGATAAAGTACAAGTAGCCTATAGTCTTTACTCAACTCCAGGTCAGATGTAAAAAGCACTTACTCCATCTCCTTCTTTTCTGCCTCCTCTTGTGTCAGGTCCTCTTCCACACTGTAGTCCAACACTGCCCCCACACCAAAGGCTTGATTCTTCTGAATCAGAGGTTTGATGGAGTTGTGGTCTTCTCCGGCCACAAACTGACCATAGAAAGTCATCTTCATCATCTTCTCAAACATCCTCTGGCCAAAGACCTTCTTACTTAGTGCCATCAACTGAAAACAAAATAGTTATTCTTACTCAGTTAACTTGCGTTATTGGCAACACAAATATCTCAGACACATAAATAATAAATATGTATCAGCTTTGACTAAAGCCAATTTCGTGCTCATTCCTTTTTCACACTTTACTTAGTAAGCCATTACTGTATTATGCATTGGGCTCACAGTTAGGTAAAATGTGCTTGTAGGCTACTTCTTCTTTTCTATGGAGCACAGGCAAAGAAGGCTGACGAAGCCAATCCATTTAAAACTAACACTTCATAAGTTACATTAACAGGCAGATAACTCACCTCCTTGTTCTTGTCAACGAGGACATCAAATGTACAAAGCTTGAAGACCAGGAGACTTCTGAGCAGCTCTATGTTATCCTTGCTTTTGTAGGCTTCTTGAGTATTGTCGAAGTCAATGGCAATTTTATTTACGTGCCTATTTGTAACATTTTTAGTTTGGCTTATGAGCTCGACCGGGACAGTTTTCACCACTGCGCACTCATCAAGCTGTTGCTCTTTCTCTCCCTGTTCCTGGCGTTGGGCGGATGCGACTGTGGATCTAAATCTCCCAGGTGAAATGCGTATTTTCTTTATATTGTCCAAGTTTGCCCTAACGAGAGCTGTTGCAAACTTCGTGTACGACATTAGGGCAGATATGCCTATACGACTTAATTTCTCCTGTAGTTACGCAATTATCTTGTGTCAGGGGAACGCAGAAATACACAACCCTCGCAGAAGACCGGGATGTGTGTTCTGTACATGCGTTGGAGGCGGGCGAGGGATACTTTTATGGCCATTTTCCTCGGGGGCGGTGCTTTACGTGTTGCATCACATTGAGTGGTGAGTGCAAGACAAACCTCCATGCAAACTCAAACATGAGGTTATGGTTTTTGACTTTTAGTGTTATGTCATACTTGCAAATATATCAAACAGAGTAGTAACGTCGTTGATTTACTCTTATTTAGTCAGAACAATGTGTACATGGTATAGGCTACTTTGAACGTGGTGTAGCGCCGATACAAACTAGGCTACAAACTATTCAAAAATCTATCAATTTAATGTGGCCTGGTTTATCGGCAAAAGCACACATCCGGCAATACATGGCTTAAAGTCTTTTACGAATCTCTAGGAACCACTTCTCAATTCGGCATCCACCCAATCCACCAAGCAGCTCGTTTCAATTTCAAAATCTCTCGCTACCGAGTCGTCCATGGTGCATAGTTGGAAGGCGAACCATTGTCAAAGTTGAAGATTTATAGGAGCAAAAGTAGCCTGCTTGGTGGGCGGTATGATATCTATGCCGAATTGTAGAGCGGCTTCAAAGTCAAAAAAAAAAAAAGTCTTGCGTCCTAGTTTATGGGGTAGGCTACGTGCCTTTTCCGATAAGCAAGGTACAGTCAGTGCCAGATTTTTAAAATGGAGATTTGCCTAACGTTCTCCCCATATGATAAAATCGAAAGTATCGGTGCTAAACTCAGCTCAGCTTGCCTGTCTGTCAGGTAATGAATGTTCCACGCTCACAGTTGCAAGTTTAGTTTTTTTCTACATTGTAATTTGGAAGGAATCCCTATAGGCTACCGTTAGGCTTATAGCTATTTGCTTTTATATAGCCTATCGGATGTTTATGTTCCAGAAAACTGAGTAGGCTACTACTACTATCGCTTGGAACAAAGTTGGAACGAGTTGTGCAGGTGCTTGATGTACCGCTGTGTGCATGCCCCGCAAAAACATCTCCAGCCCCAACCCCCTTTGGCGTCATGCAGGGGTTTGTGCGTGCGCTAAAAAGGCCTCTGTTTGTTTTACAGTGTTTACTGTTTAAGTTTGTTACTCATATTTATTCAAAGTAGAAACTCATGTCAGAAAATTTGAATCTACCGTAGGAGCTCCATTTTAATGAAATGGCTTAAAAAGTAGATATAATAACAATTAAATGAATTATATTTTTTCATCATTATTAAAAGGGGGATTATCAAACATAGGACGCTATGCCATTCTTTTACACTAGCCTATTAGGTTGTTTTTTTTGTTTTGTTTTTTGCCAATGTGCATTTCAAGGTCTAGTTGCAATTCATGACATGTCACATGGACACATTAAAAAATTAAATGTTGTATAGTTCCCCTCCAGACATTCACAAAAAGAGCATTGCTACTTACAAATTGGACGTTTTTACAAATAGAAGCATTTACTGGATAGCATTTCTGTACACTGTAATTTTGAATAACACTTCTTAACATTGTTGGGGACTATATTTTTGAGGCAAAGAGAATACAAGGTTCCACTGTCTTTCATTAACATAAGGTCATTTATATTTACATGCAGGTATGGTAGTGGGTTCAAGAGTTTCTAATGAATGAGTTGTTGCACTTTTTGTCTAGGATACACACACCACTAATGGCAATAGAGTGACTGTCTAATAAAATGTCACTGTTACAGCAGATGCCTTGTGCTAAAGACAGGCCTACCAGGTACTGCTTTGACCATCATACTGTAGCCTACTCTTTATGTCACTGGAACATTGTATTTTTCAATAAAATCCTCATAAATATATAGAGAGCCATCACTATTAATTAATTGGCTTACATATAATATGTTATTATCAAAATATTTCTATAAAAAAAGTGTTTTGTTTCTGAATAATATGTAGGTATTATTCCACAAAATTAAATTATGAGGAGAGTAGTTGTGTTTAAAGAAGGGCACAACACAAAGCTTGTTTAGGAAAACCGGCAAGTTTCACTGGAAGTTTTCCAACAGAACAGGAAAAACATGCCGTTAAAAATGAGTGACTTGGAGTGCAATCACAACTACACTTTGTTTTCTTTGGTCCGAACCATAGTTCAAAAGTTTATTTTGTTACATTTCTGTATTTGATTTGTTAAGGTTCAATATACAACAACAATATACTCATAAAACCATATGTTTTGGAGTCTTTCCTGTAGTTGGCACGTTTATGTTCTCACTCCTTATGAACTGCACCACAGTTTGATTGGAGGAGGACCCAGACCCGCACTGGCAGGTGGTCTTGGTGTGGTTACTTGGTGCACACAGAATGTCAAATGGCATCATTCTCACCTGCCCAAATAAACCAAACTTAAGGAATAAACCCTCCAGAGTTCAATTAAACCGATCAAAACATGCTTAGTGTGAACAAATAAGTCCTAACAGGCAGAACAGTCACCTATACTGGACCCTGATGTGCAGAAAATACCAGCTGCTCCAATTCAAGTGAGGTAAACCTGTTGAGAGGAGGCATTCCAGGGAGCGTGTCAGTCAAAAATTGCAAACTGGATTTTAGGAATTGTTTAAATGAAATGTTTCAATGAAAATTCATTCATTATCTCACCTCCAAGCCAGTTGAAACACAGGTGAAGTTTGTTAGTCCATATAACACTCCTGGAGCTTCCCAGCACAACTCCATAGCAGCCGTCGCCAAAACAATAGAAGTCTGTGAGGACCGACCTTTAGAGTTCCAAAAATAACCATAAAATTACTCCATACAGCTCGTGCAGCATAATCCAAGTCTTCTGACGCCATACAATCGTATGGCGTCAGAAGACTTGGATTATGTGAGTGAAAAAAATGAAATGTTATCCATTATTATGCAAATCGAGTCTTTCTTCATTGTATTTAGCTTCCGCATTACCAAACCTCGCGAGATCGAGGTCGCGCACACTAACCTTGTGCGGCCACAGTGGCCTCGCGAGGCCAGTCATTTTCACCCTGCCTTGATGGAAAAACAGTAAAATAATCGCTGATCCTCATTTAAAAACAGTTTTTGTTGTTTGCGACCCCATCATTTCAACTAGATGTTTTGATTACTAGGATCGCGCACTAACTCGTCCGAGTACAGTGTTTTTTCCTGACTGATATCGATTCACCCATTTTGTTGTTTTTTTAAACGCTGAGAGAGAAAAAAATCCTCATTTAAAAACTATTTTTGTTGTGTTCGCCCCATCATTTCAATTTAAAATGGGTTATATAATCTAAGTAGAAATTACATATGACAAAGTTATTACATATTTTCACACCTTTTATACATATAAACATTGAACAAAAAGTTCGTAAATTTGTGTTTGGTAGATTATTTCTCTGTTGTAACAATGCTTCTTGGCAATACATTTTATACCGTTGGAAAGCCTGTTTATTTCCCTTTTAAATGGTGCCCCATTTGTAAGGAACATGCATTTGTGGGATGAGCAGCACAGCTGAGTATGTGGGTTGCGCTCATGAAAAATTTGCCAAATCTTCTCTGCCAATGCCAAACAGCTTATTCTGCTGTTGCTATTGACTCTTGTTTTGAGCTTCCGGTACCCCCAGGTGCTGACAATCAGGTACCTGATTGGCAGCACCTGTGAGCATGGGCCCTGCTACAGTGGTCAATTGGTGTCTGCTCCAAGAATCGGCATGCCACGTTTGTCTGATCTCGATATGGCCTGTGCGATAGGGCGACTTCAAGCTGGTGTTCCACAAAAGCAAGTTGCGGCATTATTTGGAGTGAGCCATAGTACCATCTCCAAACTGAAGGCCAAGTTCCATGAAACGGGGGATGTCAGAGACAGACCGCGAAGTGGGCGTCCCAAGAAGACGACACCCCAAGAAGACCGGTTCCTCACCCTTTCAGCACTTAGGAACTGTAGGCTGTCTTCTACAGATTTGCAGTCAAGGTTTGCAGGACGATATGGCACACGGCTCTCGGCCCAGACAATCCGGAACAGACCGCACGCAGCCAATCTCCGGGCTCATGGGGCTGCCAGGAGGCCTGCCATGACTGCCCTTCACCGTCAGGCCCGTTTGCGCTGGTGTCGGCAACACCTGCACTGGAACCTGAACATGTGGAGGAACGTTATGTTCAGCGATGAGTCCAGATTCTGCCTACGGAAGTTGGATCGTAGGGTCAAAGTGTGGAGAAGACGGGGAGAACGCTATGCTGATTGCTGCACCGATAGAGTAACACCTTTTGGTGGAGGCAGTGTGATGGTGTGGGGCGGCATCTCCATCACTGGAAAAACGAGGCTTGTCATCATTGGAGGCAATCTCAATGCAGAGAGATATCGAGATGAGATTCTGCAACCAGTGGCGATCCCATATCTCCACAGTCTGGGACCGAACTCCATCCTCCAAGATGACAACGCTCGCCCCCACAGAGCGGGGTTTATCAGAGACTACCTCCAGAATTTGGGAGTAGAGAGAATGGAATGGCCTGCCAACAGTCCTGACCTCAACCCAATTGAACACTTATGGGATCAGCTTGGGCGTCCTGTTCGTGCTAGAGTGACCGACACAACCACGTTGGCTGACTTGCGACAAATCCTGGTTGAGGGGGGAATGCCATCCCACAGCAGTGTGTGACCAGGCTGGTGACCAGCATGAGGAGGAGGTGCCGGGCTGTTGTGGCTATGTATGGTTCTTCCACACGCTACTGAGGCTCCTGACTGTTTGTTAAATGAATAAATTGTAAAATTGCCAATATGTCTTGTTTCTTCCTTGTTACTGATAGACTTCAATCATCCAATCCACCAAACAACACCAAACAAGAGTCAATAGCAACAGCAGAATAAGCTGTTTGGCATTGGCAGAGAAGATTTGGCAAATTTTACATGAGCGCAACCCACATACTCAGCTGTGCTGCTCATCCCACAAATGCATGTTCTTTACAAATGAGGCACCATTTAAAAGGGAAACAAACAGGCTTTCCAACGGTATAAAATGTATTGCCAAGAAGCATTGTTACAATAGAGAAATAGTCTACCAAACACAAATTTCTGAACTTTTTGTTCGATGTTTATATATATATATATATATATATATATATATATTTTTTTTTTTTCTTTTTTTTTTTTTTTCTTCTAACAATTGATTTTATGTTGCGTTATCCTTGCGTCACAAAGCCATGAAATCTAAGTATAGCTAGCGATTTATCCCATATTAGCATTGGACATAGTGTTTACACCCCTATTCATTTTCACGTTTGAGTGAAAGGGGGCGGTATCCGGAATCCCTTATTTGGGCCTGTCACTCTTGAGAGTACAATAAGTTACAATGTTTCCCATAGGGCTCATCTGTATAAAATGTATAAAAATATATCGAAATGGATCCATAATGCTGCTCCCAGAGGTGCGCATCACCTCATGTTCTCTGTCTCCTAATCTCGCGAGCCTGGGGTGCTCACTCCGCTGTTGCTTGACATCGCACACACGTCTGTTTTCCTCACCAAGGTGTAGTTCTCAGACATCACCTGCTAGACAGACAAGGGCACAGTCTGACCTCCAAAAAAGCTGTGTCCAGTGTGGAGTCTGACAAAAACCTGAAATCGACAGAGTCCGAACTTGAGGTAGATGCAAAACATGAGAACGGGAAAGCATTGAAAAATCTGGTGCCACTTGTCCTTCGCATTTCTATTTACACATGAATATCGTTTAGGTATTCGTTAGATCTACACTGTCAGAAAAAAGGTCACTGGGACTGTATCTCTCTGAGAGTGTATGTCATATTGGTCAGCTTTGGCTCCTGTACTGGCTGTGCACAAGCAGAAAAACCTGTCATTGTGCTAATGTTTTGGTTGGCGAGCATCTGGGGATTGGAATGTTAAAAGCAGCGAAACAAACTCTGTTTTCCTGTAGCATAGACTGTCGATCAGATGTGAAAACTGCATTAAATCGTCGATGGTTGCGCTGATGTTCCAATATCTATTCAGAAAACGCTGAATCCTGTTAGACACGCCCTACCAGACAAGAAAGAACAGCACGTAACGGGGCCACATTTGCACTGGCAACCTAGATAATTAAGAGTGCAACGACAATGCAATATGAAAAATGCCCATAAACTAATGACATAACTAAACATGAGATGGTGTGACAAAATAGTCACTGATCATAATGCATTACAATTTTCATGTTATTAAAAGACATTTATAAAAACAGAGAAAGATAAGGAAAGAGTTCGGACACCGACTAGCTGCAGAGAAGCACAACTGCAGAGGTACGGCAACAGCACTTGGACAAAACACATTACGAAATGAGGCAAACTGCCTTTCTGAGGCGTTTTCACACCTGTGCTTTTAGTCCGGTTAAATCGGACTCTGGTTCGTTTTCCCCCTTGGTGCGATTCGTTTGGGCAGGTGTGAACACAGTAATCGCACTTGGGTGCGGACCAAAACAACCGCACCGAGACCCTTTAGAGGAGGTGGTCTTGGTCCGGTCCCAAACGAACTCTGGAGCGGTTCGTTTGTTGCCCAGATAATTACAACAGTTATGAGCAAATGCCAACTCTGCTGTTGCTACATGTTTGCATAGCAATGTGCACTAGTCCAGAACACAGGACCTTCTACTTGTATTTACTTTCTTGCTCCCGCCCCAGACACATCTGACCAATAAGCAGAGTGAACATTCTCACGTGGTTTGTACTGATGCATTTTGGTTCGCTTGGATTTTTCTCTGTGTGAAAAGAAACCGAACCAAGGGGAAAACGCTCCAAGTTTACAAACTCATCAACTGATTCAGACCAGAGCAAACAAACTATAGGTGTGAAAACGCCCTAAAGGAGGCTCCAGACCTAACATGGGCTGCTCCAGCCTCTCGCACTGATAACTACAGTTATCACATCGTTACACAGCCCCCTCCAATGCCTAATGTCATAATTGTATTGGTGATTTGTTAACAACAGATGCTCCAGGTGGTAGTCCTTCAAGTCAGGCTCAGTTTCCTTCTGTTCATTAACTTCTGCATCCGACCTTTAGAACATTCATGGTAACCCAAATTTAGCCCATTGAAATGGGCAAAACAAAGAAAAAATGTTAAGAGTGGCCAATAGATGAAAACTCTAAACTGCATTTAGCCTATATCGGGCATACAAGACTAACTAGTAGCCTACTGTATTGTAAAGAAACTCGATCCTAATGCAATGTGTGATTCCGGGGAGGTATTTTGAAGTCTGTGGGGAATACAAATAAGAGAGAAAAGCCTTATGTGAGCCTAAAGGGTGCTGTATTTATACATTTGTGTCCCAGTTCCTAAGTGAGTCCGCGCTGATAAACACAAATCATAACGAAAAGTAATATCATGAAATTGAAGACTAGTTGGGAGTCAGATATCCCTGATAGACGCTCCCGACCTGTTGGGGCGGTAGTGGGACACCCAGTTGTTTGCCAAACGCCACAAAAAGGAAGAGGAGGAAGAAGTAGAAGAAGCCGCCGAGCCCCTTGCTAACTAGCGCGGAGGGGGCTCTCAAGGCACAGCGTGCGAATTGCTAACATTAGCATCTATAAAAGAAGGCACCCTTGCTTCTAAAAAGGTAATCCTACAATGTTGTTACTCATTTGCGGGTGCTGTGTACTGCATGCCTTCAATTTGCACTACCTACATATTCGAGTCAGTGTGATTAATATTGGTCCGTTGAGTAACTAACGCTTGTTAGCTAGGTTAGCTAACCATAGATTATCAACAAAGGGATTGAGTTGGTTTTGTCTATTTGCTGGAGTGAAGATTGTGTCATAATTTGGCGTTGACTTTAAGCCACAAATGTCAGGCTGGCATGCCTGGTTAAAATATTTATTTTTCCATGGCATTGGGGGTCGTTTGTCAAAGATTGATGGAGGTGGCTGTCTTAATTGTAACGCTGGCAACCCGCCTTGTTTAGCAAACGTTACCTAGCCAGACAGCTGCTTGCTTGTTTGGTCTGAGCACTGCAGCTAGCTGGATGGCTAACTAGGCCTACGGCTATCGCGGCAAACGGAAAAGGCTTTGCTACCAAGCTACTATTGGCTGTATTCGACGAATTAAATAATTAACCAACAAACCTAATGGCATTCGCATCGTTCGAATCGATTATGAAAGCCTGTCTCCCCAGCTAACGCCAGTTGTTCGATAACGTTAGCAAACAGTTTGGTTTGATTTACGAGTTGTTATTAAAATTGTGCTAGCTTTAGCGTATCTAGCTAAGGCCCGGAACACGTCTTCAGGTTGAGACTATTTTTTGGAAACGAAATCCTTAAAGAAACCCCCCAGTTGTCTTGGTCTATTGTAATGCGGTTGCGTGTTAACCACGACCATTTAGCTAGTTTATGGCACAAGCGTTTGAATGGATTTATTAACATGTTTTTGGCTTCGCCTGGGCTAAATAAGGTTTCAGTTTACGAACTAACAGCAAGCATATTATCACAGCTTATGTATTGCAGGAAATGGTACCTGCAAACCCAAACGTGTATGTTGAAAGCATTGCAAAGCAGCCGCCTGTGTATAATCATGTTTTTAATACAAAGGACAGACCAACTGGTAACGTTATTGTAATAAAAAACTTTCTCTTGAAACGAAACTAATGGAGGCAACTCGGCACATTAAGAAGTTGCCCACCAAGTTATTCCATGGCCCGCTGTAGTTTTAAGCTTATATTTAAGTCAGGTGGAGGTAATGTACTTAAAATACTGGATACAATTGGTGAATATTGTTAATTATTGTTTTAAGGACAGAAGATACTCAGTTTGTAATCATGTGTCATTAAGAATTGTTTAATCAAAGCTTGTGCTCGCATATCCATCCAAGGCTGAATGACAGCCTTGTTATTGCTGTTTTGTTTTTTTTGTTTTTTTACATATTACTAAAATAATGGAAAATAATCACATCTGCAGATAATCATTTTTCTCTGACTGACCACAAACTTTACATGACAAAATGGATTAGTCCAATGCAACATGAAGCTGAAGTAAGCTTAATTGCAGCTATCATGATGATATCTTACAAGTGACTACCAACTCCACAATTATAAATTTCATTTAAGAGGTGATCTTTTTTTCAGTTTAGCATTATGCTACAAGTTTTCTACTGAAAATTGAGCAGACCTTTATGGAAACGTATAGTTGCCCATTATGCTTGCTTACACATAACCTTACTGGAATACTATTGCATTTTAATCTTTTCAGTGATGCTGCTTGTATGGAATATGCTGTGTACATACTGGAAAAAAGTAGTTTATGTGTACATGCAGTGTATTGATCTGGGCCCATTTTCACTAGATTATCACCACTCTGTACCCTTAAAATCAACCAGCATAATACTGTAACCATTGTTAAGGGTGTAAGACATTCATTACCCTGTGTTTTAAAGCTTTCAGGCTTGGATCCGAGGTCCTGTGCTGTTTGTCTTGAACTCATCATTTACTACTATGGCTGCATCCCTGGTTTTAGAGTTTTATTTTTGTCTAAATTAAGGAATTGGAGGCGGATGGACTAAGTTTTGGATTGGAACTAGGATTAGGATAAGGACCGCTTCTACAGCTATTTGTGAGAACAAGAAGTGAGCTTAAAGCCTGCAGGTGCCTCCATTCTGTGTTAGCAGAGCCAGTCCTCAACCACCATGGCGGATGGACGGATCTATGTGGGGAATCTTCCAATGGATGTCCAGGAGAGGGACATAGAGGATCTCTTCTTCAAATATGGAAAAATCCGGGACATCGAATTGAAGAACAATAGAGGCACTATCCCTTTTGCCTTCGTCCGATTTGAAGACCCACGGTGAGTTTCTGGGATGGTCTTTGGCGAGTCGAATCACATTCCTCTTGTTGGAAACTTAAAAATCTTGCTTCTTTAATAACGTCGTCTGGAAGCAGGGAATGGATGGAGAAGGATTTGCCAGGTGTAGCCTATATCCCTTAGTGAAACAGGCGTGCTTTAGTAAGGAGTTCTGTGCTCTCTTTTAGGGATGCCGATGATGCGGTCTATGGAAGGAATGGATATGGATATGGGGACTCCAAGCTGCGTGTGGAGTACCCTCGCTCCTCTGGTGCTAAATTTGGTGGTCCTATGGGAGGAGGTGGAGGAGGAGGAGGAGGAGGAGGAGGAGGTGGAGGAGGACCTAGGGGAAGGTTTGGACCCCCAACTCGAAGATCAGAATTCCGGGTCATAGTGAATGGTAGGTGGACGTTATGAGTCGTAGGCAGTTATGTTTCTCTCTCTCTCATGGCGGACTGGAGGTCAAGGGGACTAAATGGATGAGGTCAAGTCAGCTGCTTAAGTCATGAAAAGCAAAACGGTAAACTCAAATGGTCATGTTGGCTGCATAACCCCAAACACCGGCCATAGTGACTGGTAGGTGTATTTTTGTTTTTGGTTCATTTGTTTACTTGTGTGCTACATATCCCTCTGGTCCCACATAATTACACTTGCTCTCAGAATTGGACTGCTTATCTAAGACTACCAATTTCACTTGGTATTTAGCTGACACTTAACCAAAGTGACTTTTATATCTGTAGAATAAGTGTAAATTGATTGCCCCCAAGGGTTAAAGCTACAGATCTAACTGTGTCCCTTCAATAATGATTCAGATTTTTCAAGTGCCAAGTAAATGAAAGCACGGTAGTAAGAATTTTTTTTTTCCACCGTCATGTTTGGTATTCCATTCTAGGATTACCCCCAACTGGCAGCTGGCAGGATCTAAAGGACCATATGCGTGAGGCAGGAGATGTTTGTTTTGCTGATGTGCAGCGAGATGGGGAAGGAGTGGTCGAATTTCTTCGCAGAGAGGACATGGAGTATGCTTTGCGTAGATTGGACAGGACTGAGTTCCGTTCCCATCAAGTGAGTACCAATGTCTCGCATGGTGAGCTGTAATAATTCTGCAAAACCACAGGATAAAAGGAAATGACGGTGTGCAGCTGAAAAGGAGCTCATCTACTTTTTTTTTTTTTTTCCCCCTCCATTTTTGCAGGGCGAGACTGCATACATCCGTGTCTATGAGGAAAGGGGTACTCCTAGCTGGGGTCGATCACGTTCCCGCTCCAGATCCAGAGGGCGCTATTCTCCTCCCTACCAGAACAGAGGGTCACCCCCTCAGCGCTACCAGTCGCCCCCACGTCATGCTATGTCCCGCCATAGTCCACCATCAAGGAGACATCCTCCACAGCACCATAGCCCACCACCACGCCACTATCGGTAGAAGGGTCGCCATTCATACAGGAGTAGGGGCAAATGTTTTGTAATTCAAACTCCCCCTTTTTATTTTTTTTTCAACCCGCCTCCTCATAGGATGCACCCTTTTACCCATTCTTGCTTGCAATTTACATTCCATGATCAGGATCCCCTGAACTCCCTGCCCCTCCCCTCAGCCTTAAATTTTTGTTGTTTTTTTTATTGTTTTTATTTTATTATTTTTTTTCAGCCACGTCCCCAGGGATTCGATGGAAGCAGAATTGATTTTAGCAAGATATCTGTGTGTGAGACCATTGTATTAAATAAAGTTTCTTTTATAAAGAAATCCTGGGTTTTGTAATGTCGAACTTCACAAGAACCAATACACAGGTATAATTTGACATTGTCCAAAACAAATTGCACAATTCTACAGCTATCAGGCTAACTGTAATACTGCTTCTTAAAATACCCTAGTGCTTGACAAAATCTTCCATTGTGTGTCACATTGCTGTAGCCTTGTAAGTTCTAAAGTGTGGTGAGGCCATTTTTTTGGAACAGAGCCAATCTAAGCTGAGAAACTAATCAATATCTTCCTCTTATTAAAAAAAACAAAAAAAAAACATGTAAAATGAGTGACCTTTTAGAATAGTGACACGTTGACTGTGAGCCTCACCTTTCAGATTTCTTTTTTTTTTTCTTAAATGATGTGTGGACCTCTGACCGAGTTGGCCTGTAGGTGGAATATGATTTGTATGCATCTTAATATTATTTTGTTTTTGTTTTTTCTTTAAATAAAAATGTAAACTTTTGCTTTTAGTTTTTCATTCTTGTGTCTTAAATCTTGTTTCCTTGTGGTTGCAGTAGTTGGAGCTTTGTTAAATGTGTCAGACTTCATTGACGCCTGACTTTCACAACTGCTGCAACCTGTTCCTCTAGAAGAGAAGAAAAGAAAATTCATAGGGTGGCTGTTTAATTTCCAAATGGTGGTGGTTGTAGTAGTAGTGGTGAGAATGGTCTGAGCAGACACTTAACTAATTCAGCATTCCCACAATGTCACATGCATTTCCTACCAATATGGCGCTTTACAATACACACAGCTCATTGGCTGTGGCTGTCATATGATTGTAAGCACCTTTTAATTTATTACAATCACCTGCTATTTTCCTACCAAGATGGCCGTGTGTTGATTGAACAGAATACTATTAATAGTATGGATTTGGAATTAAAAATCAGTGTGCCAGGCTGTGACATTTCTGGGGATACCCCCCCACCCCTAATGCTTTATATAATACACAATTGTAACTCAATACTCATTGCCACCTTACTTCAACAAATGGATGAATCTCATCCTACCTAGTTTGGCTTTCTCACCTCAGTTGCAATGCCTCTAGCCTAGCCACCTCCACTTATTTAGTCAGTTGCAAGACATGACCCCTTTCTGTAATGTTAAACACAAGTTGATCTGAGGTTAATTTCCAGTGCTAGTGAAAACAGGCATTTGCAAGTGTTATCCAATGGTGTCTATACACCTTGAGACAACTTAGTCAAAGTTACAGATGTAGTCCTGTCTCCACTGATGCTCATCATCCTTGCTGTTTTGTGAGTCAAATACAATTCTTTGATAGTAGCAGCAAGGGTCACGGCTTAGACAAAATGGATCCTGCGTAGGTTTCATGGCCCTTTCAGAGAATCACAAGGGTGGACTTACAGAGAAATCTATTAGTATCGGTTCACCTGCTTCCTGGCATATCTGTTCAGTACAACATAGGTTACACTCAATGAGGATGTCTATTTTTATTGATAGCCTTCTCTAAAACAACTGCAGTAACAAGTTGTTATGTGAAAGTCCCACATAGGTTTAGATGATGAGGATTAAGTCTTCCCTTAGTTTTTTTTTACAGTCAGTGTTTCAGTTCTGGCCCTGAAACACTGACTGGCATCTCGGGTGCCAGATGGTCGTGGTTTTGAAACTGAAGTGGTTCAAGCGCTCAGGAAATGATGAGGGGAGAGGTGCACCCCAAATGGATGAACTGGGTACCAGGACTAACTAAACAGCCTCGCTGGTCGTTGGAAGATGTGACGGAGCGAGCAAAAGGATACATGTGTGGTAAACCGAGCGTGCTGTTCAGGATATAGGTCACCGGCAGTAAATAAAATGAGGGACTGCCCCTGGCACGGCGCAAAACCATGCGCTGATATAGCAAATGGCGACAGTCTAGCTCGAGTTCTGGGTTGGCGGGTACGCATGCGCGTCTGTCTAACTATTGCCGTAAATATTACAGTTTCTCAGGGTGCGATGCACCCCACTACCTAAACCTATCACCTATTTCAGAAAATAAGTTAATGGTTTAGGAACCAGAAGGAAAACGATAAGTGCGGATTTGGGGTTTCTGCTGTACGTCTACAACAAGTGCCCAATTGCAACCCATTAATTTCATGGAGCCGTGACCAGGGTGGTATTCCAGAAAGCGGGTTTAGTGAAAACTCTGAGTTTGTTAACCCTGAGATGAGGAAACTCCGGGTTTTCAGTTCCAGAAAGAGGTAACTTCTGGGTCAGCACGGCGAACCTAACCTGCACGCTTGCAGGTTTTCTTCGACAAACCCAGAGTTTCTCTCTGTCTCCTTCTTACAGAGCCAGACACGCTGTTTAATTTCCTCATTCATTCAATCCTATCAAAGCGCATTAATTAGCGGAGGTTTACTGTATGTCGGAATCAAAATCCTAGTTGGATATTAGTTTGTTACTCAAGGACTATCTAAAGTTACCGTTTGTATGCGCATCAGTCACTTCTTTGAACAGCGGTTTTTGCCTTCATATTCAAATATTAGCCTACACAGCGTGAATTCACCCTCAGCTCAGAATAAAACCTCTGCATGTCCTTTTTGCGAGGGGAAGTTCTTTTTTTCTTTTCTTTTTTTTTTTTAAATAACACTGACTCTGTGCACAAAAGACAGCTGTCAGTTTGTTAGAGAAGTTCCTGCACTGAAATGTTTATTGCACATAATGTGTAATCTCAGTTTAAATGTACAAAATCGGTATGAAGCTTTAGACACGTAGGATCAATGAATAATTATCTCTGCCACTCATGAGGTGATTGGTCGCACTGATGGAACATCATTCTTATAATAATGGAGATTATATGTTAATATTTCTGAGTGAGCAGGATCGTGGTGCAGCTGCAGAATGTAGTTTGAAAGTGAGTTTTTTAAACATGCATAGTGCATAGTCTTAACGTGTTTTAACAGCATTTCAGTGACAATGTTTAAATTTACTACATTTGTTGAAGTAGCTGAAATAAAGTCACTGAATGCTGTTGAGCCAAGATACAAATAGATGTCTAAAAATTTAAAATCTACTGTATTTTAACCTCGACGCCTTTTCAAGTGCAAACCACCAAACACATTACTACTGGATCAGACTGTGAGCTTACAATATGTCTCTATGTCTTTGATCTATATATTTTTTAAATCTTTAACTATATTTTTCATCTTCAGCTGCTGACCCCTGTGTTTTGTCCCCGTCAGATTAAAGCTGAACAAATATATTTAAACTGTAATGTAGGCTATAGCCTAATACACAGTCAGATTCCACCACTTTATCATCCATTAAGGAAATGTAAGTCTGGTAAAAAAAAATGACTTAATGGACAACACTGAATAAAACTTTATTGTGTTAACTTATTAACACTTTTCCCACTCTGACTCAGGCTCTTTTTTTTTTTTTTTTAAGATAAATGTGCACCGTCCTCATACACATGCATAATATCTCTACATCCACTGGATTAAAATGGAGGCTCTGCTTTTTATTTACCTGTTGCCATGGTGAATCGTAGTATCGGAGCTCCATTGATGATGGCTTTTTATTGTCGTCACGCACGCGCTTACTCAGGTGAACATACTCAGATTGAACTAACTCAGATCAAAAAACTCGGAGTGGACCCCTGTGACTGAGCACAATTTTGACGCGACTTGATTCAGTGCGAGTACACAAATGGGATTCATGTGCACCACGTTGCGGCTGATGCTGGTGTTCTTTCTGTTCAGGCTCTGTGATATAATTGAACATAATGCCGACAGGTTATTTCTTGAACGGTCTAAAATGATCACGTTAACACCTGAGAACACTCTCCCTCCTACACTATTCATCTCAATGTAAGACTTGTCAAACCAGATTTTCCTCCACAGATTGTTCCTCTGACTTTCTATGATTTGCCTATTAGCAGCCTGGCGGGCGGTCTGGCGAGATCAAGCTTTAGTATCAAGCTACAAATTATTACAAAGAACTTAAGCGAATAATTCTGAATTCTTTCTTCACCATTTTGGCCAATCATTTAGGAAAGTATAAAGTTTGAAATCTCTGAAAAGATGCACAAGGCACATGGACTGCAAAATAATATTGTTTAATACACAGTAAATTAATTATACCAGTTGACAATTTCAGAAGACATTGAAAAAAATAAAAAATATATTTATTTCCATTGGCTCATTTTCATCTGTCTATTTTTGTCTGTTATAATCAGATAAGGCCCATTTACAGACTATATATTGCATTTCATAAATATGTACTAGCGTAGTTTATTTGTACAATGAATTTGTTCCTTTTTAACACTGTGTACACAGTAAATCTCTTGACAGCAAACACATCACAAACAGCAATACACAGACATGTATCAGAAGGTAATATGGAGACACATGTTAGCACTGATATCAAAACACTGGAATTTAAGCCACAGTGAACCAAACTTAATGGATGTATGCTGGCTATTTTGCAACTGTGAATGGTCCCATCTAAAGAATGAAAACTGTGGAACCCTGCTGTCTATTGTTGAGGACTTTGAGAAGAAGATCAGATTCTGTAAGTGGCTGAAACTATAACAAAGCCTGAGCAGCATTGTAGTTGTAGTACAGTATAGTACTGTACCCATGTAAGAGGAATACTTAAGGAGGTCTGTTGCATCCTGATCTCCTGAAATTTTGTGGAATGAGCATGATGTCTTAAAATGCAAATATGTGCTCCGTGCACAAAAAAATTTCAAATCATCAAAGGGTTATGTGATAGAGGCATAATTAGAAACAGGTAGTAGTCTGACATTGCAATAGTGCAGTGGAAAGTGAGGGTGTGGAGGTCAGGGTGGTGGTGGCATAAACATTTCCATTCAACTCTGACACGGCAGGTTCGATTCCCAACTCATAGCAAGCAGATTTCTACTTTGAGTAGAAAGTTTTTCTTATTTAACGATGACCAAAGCCTTTCCCTAACCTTAACCAAATTGTTTTTGTTGCCTAAACCTAATCCTAACCTAAAATTTGGTTGGTTTAGTTGCGTAACCTTAACAATAACCTTAACCAAAGTTGTTTTACTTGCCTAAAGTTAACCATTAGCTAACCTTTTCAAGTGATGAACAGGTGAAATGCTGTCTCCAATTTGTGTGATTGTCGCATAATCCAATTTGTGTCTACAACACACAGTCTGCATTTCAGACTTCATGGTCAGTTTCAATTCAGTTTCACGTTTCTCTGGCTGGCATACAAGCAAGCTCTGTGAGGAACTGGAGGTTATGTAGTTGAGCAGGCTGAGTTGCAGCCGTGTTGTAGTGTCTTGGTGGAGCCAATGGCATCCAGGTGGGCAGGACTTGGCTGTATTCCAACATCTCGTTAGTACAGGGCTGAAGGCAAAGACTGTACCAATTGATCCAGTTGGATGTCCAAATAGTCAACAATGGACAGTTAATCTGATAAATTAATCTGAACTCTTGCAGGCCAAGACTCCTGTCTATCAAGTTCAAGAGATCCTCTAGAGCCCATTGATGCTCTTCTGCTGGAGCACCAAGTGCCTCAAGAGAGGTATACTGGAGCACATCCTCAGCTGTTGCTTGAGTTCATTGCTCATTCAAACAATTAGATGAAGGAAGCCAAGGATGTGGACAAGTATAGACAGTGTGTTCCTATCAGGGTGGGATGCCAGGTCTCTCTTGTAAAATGGATTTTTAATCTCAGTGAGACTCCCTGGTTAACTAAATGATAAATAAAATGCAGAGGGTTTGCAGGCCAGTCTGCAGGGCATACAGTCACCTGGACATCAACAATATGAACAAGAGGCAAGCAGTCAAAACCACTACAGAGGCTGCACAGAGGGACATATCAAACCCAGCTGTCTTACCTGGGTATGACATGAGGTTGAATGATCCAAAACACCCAGTGACTCTAGATTACATTGATGTGCCCAAGTGCATCACAGCTCACCAACAGCTCAAAATCAATCATCCCTCCATAAGAGCTACAGCAATGCAGCAAGGGAGCAGGACCCGGGGCACTGTACTGTCTTGAGAGTAACCATCAACACCCACTACTGAGTTCAACAGCAAGGAGTCCCATTGATGGATGTTAATGGAGTGTGGCAGTATTCCCACAGACTTCTCAAGAAGCATTCCTGTGCTCAGTACTGAAGGAATATTTTACAGTATTGTTGCCCAATGCTTGACGGGTACCTCTGGAACTACCTGAAGAAGTCTTAAATTGACTTCAGTGCAGAAGGGTGGAATCCAAAATGACATTGCACACAGCACACAGCAATGATCACATCATCTAATGAGGGGTACACAGGAAACAAGGGAAACCTAATCATGCTGTCTCTCAGACTAACCAGCCCATACACAGTGTTAGATCAGCACTATGGTCAGACTTCAGACTTTACAAGTCTGACATCTGACAGTCCTACCAGAGCCTTTGCGGTTAACCTACCATTAACATTTACATCAGTGGTACATTAGAGATGGACCCTCCTGGACCTTGAGAGGCACATTACCTGGACACAGATATGCTTCAACCCAGCAAAATCAATGTTGCTTCTTCTAGGAGGAACTCTCATTCCATTCATCACAGAGAAACTATGTCATGACTCTGGTAAAGACCTTTAACTGCACCCTGAAGGACATTATGCCATATCTATCCTGTTTAGTAGTCAGGAGCTAGAGTCTTGGCTGGTGGAAGTGGACAGATCAGAGCTGCCAAACAAGTTTGAAGTCTAGATTTACAAACTACTGGTCTATGAAGTCCCACTGTCCCACTGTTGAGTGCTTCGAGAGGAAGATCTGCCACTAGCAGGTAGCTGGGCCTACCACAAAGCTTGAGCAGCATTGTGTTTTTGCCGGGCCTCTGGAACCGGCCTAGAAGAGTGAAAGTAGCGGACTGGTTCACCAAAATGTGTTTCTGAAAACGCTTGAGGCAAGAAATC
Organism: Centroberyx affinis; assembly: GCF_046629955.1. Lineage (NCBI taxonomy): Eukaryota > Metazoa > Chordata > Actinopteri > Beryciformes > Berycidae > Centroberyx > Centroberyx affinis. Next base: position 120,431 of record NW_027278795.1, read on the forward strand.
AGCCATGCAGTTGCTGAATCTGTCTTCATTTTACATCGACAATGGCTAGTTTAAAAGTTTGCACACGAGTTTCGGGAGTTTCCAGAGCCGGCGAGTCACGCTACTTCAAATCTTGAATGGACATCTGCATAGCAACAGGTATGTCATCGTTCACTTTATTGTCCAATCAAAGATAATGTTTCTTCCGTAGTTGTCAGGCATCGCAACCTGAGAGAGCGAGAGAGAGAGAGAAACCGAATCGAGAGAAATTGAATTGAAATCAATGACAGACTATTACAGACTGAAATTATTACTATTGAACAACATAGAAATTAATTCCTGGCAGAAATATCTCAAATATTAAACTCCATCTCGCCGCGACTGAGGCTCAGTGGACTGACTTCATTTCAGGCTATAGTCTACTTTCTAACTCCGGTGCCAGTGAATGTGCGAATGTGTGTGTGTGTGTGTGTGTGTGTACATGTCTGTGTGTGTATGGGCACTCAAGACTGGAAATTCAATGTTAGTATGTTATGTTACGTTTGAATGATATCTCTAATATATTTGAATGGATGTCTCAAAATAGACTGCAAACTTTGAGGCCCTTTTTCTCAAAAACATAGTTTGGTAACAGTCAAGACATAAAGGGGCATAAATGCCCCTCTGTCCAACATTGTATTAAACTCAAAATGTCTCCACGGGGGGGCACCCTGGTGGCTCACCGAGTAGGGCGCGTACCATAAGGCTCAGTCCTTCCCGCAGCGACCCGGTTTCGAATCCGGCCCGTGGTCCTTTGCTGCATGTCCTCCCCTCGCTCTCTCTCCCATACCTTCCTGTCTCTCTCTCACTATATCTCTCAAATAAAGCATAAAATGCCAAAAAAATAAATCTTTAAAATGTCTCCACGGGTCAATGTGGCTGAAAATGATAGAGCAGGTCGCGGGCAGTACAGAACACGTATTATACTAGGGTGTGAAAGCCAAGAGGAGGCCCGGCTTGCACTAGGTCTACCTAGTCTTGTTTAAATGCATAAGTAGAAGCTGAATTTCTGCATCAACTGCTGCTGGAGTTTATAATGTCATGCAATAACGTCAGCACAGGGAATCCACTGACCCTGAAGTCTCACTGGTGTACATAGGAGCAAGGACTGGGAGCAAATAGAGGGCAAATGATGCAGTTAAGCAGGCTGAGTCACAGCTGTATCATAGCATGCAGCTTGGGCAAGTGACAGTGTGATGAGCAAGACTTGGTAGCTTTCACATAACCCACTATGACAGGACCCAAGGCAAGGACTGAGCCAACTGGTCCATGAGGAAGTGTGAACTGGGGTTGTGGAGTTGCATTATGGGATGCAGGCAAAGACCACAATATCTCATGGAGAGAGACCCTATTATTGGCACCACAACCAGTTGCTGCAGGCTGCAGTGGACATCGTCTGCAACCAGCAATGCATTGTGCTTGTCAAAGACGAGAAACCACAGCCTGAGTCAAAAGTGTCAGTTGGAACAGCACAGGACTAGCAGAGAACTGACCTAGGGTGAAAGCTCCAATTTTCAGAAATCCTTGCTTGTCCACGCCTAGGCCAAAAATTGTGCTGCTATCTGAAAAATTGAGAAATGTGGTCATGTTTGAGCACACGGTTCCGCAGAAGGATTGGATGGAAGAGGCCAATGAAAGGAGGAGCACAAAATATTGAAAATATAAGACTTGGTGGATTATCAGAGGAAAGGGTGGTATGCACAGTACGTGCAAATCAAGCTGTACTGCACTGTGTTCACAGATAGTCTCTCTGCATGGCCTACATTCTCTTGTGCATCATAGGCAAGCACAAGAGGAGAAAAACATTAAACTTACAGAGAGGCTGCAGAGGGGTCCTCACAATAGCTATAGAGGAGCAATCCATGGAATACAGATGCTACTTGGACACAAGCAGGGACTGAACTTCTTGGTCGCCAGATTAGTGCCTCTGATTTTTAAAGACCCAAAACATCCAGCCCAAATAATATTACTGACAATATGTCCAAGTGTATCACAAGATGTATGCATAACCATGATACTTCTTACAATATTCATCTTAATTCTAAGAAAATTAGCCTAGTAGAACAACAATACAATTAATAATTTGGTTGTTGTATCCCTGAAAAAATAGCAAAATTTAAGGCAAAATAAATAACATCCTGAAGCAGTTTTAACAAGGATACATTCACTAACAATAATACTTATAAATACATTTTCTGGCAATAATTGTATTACCTGGAAATAGGAAGGAGCAATTAGAAACAAGTTGTTAAACAACTATTTTTGAATAATCAGTTGTAGTTTTAATGGCCAGTCCCCTCGTCAGTACTTAACCAATTACTGTATTTCATTAACAATGGGTTCTTTCCCCTAGAATACGTGGAGATTATGTGGCTATGTCACTACTTTTTTTTTTTGACAATTTAGCACATAGAGTCAATGGCAATAAAACAGCAGCATGTTGGATCACTTGTTTTCTATGAGTGTCTGCACTTTGTGGACCAAGTCTCGAGCCATCATCAGGACCTGTGGGACGTTGTGTCGCTCTGCCATTTCTGAGAAGAGAATTTCAAAAGCAAAAAAAAAGAGGTAAATGGATTATGCTATAATAATTTTTTTTTTTTTTAGCACAAATGAGATCAATATGTAATTTGGAGGAGAAAATGTAAACCTAAAATGTAAATCCATTTTTTAAGCTATTTTGCAGTGGTCCTACCTTACCACCACACAAGGATTATCTTCATTGACTTCAATTGATATTGATGTTGTATTTGTTGTTGTGGTTTGGTGTATGTAATTATTAATAAGCTCTGGCAATTGCCAATTGTTATTGCACAGCATTTCCACCATATTGCAACACTGGCCTTCATAGCCTTACCATTGAAGAACTTGATGATGTCAGTAAAGTCCATATTATTCTCGAGGATGATGTCTCTATACATCTCGACAAGCGCCAGAGCAATGAAGAGCACAAAGTGATCAGAGGAGGTATACTTGGCTGCCCATATGGTTTCCCACACGGAAAACACATCATCATACACCATCTCTGTTTGGAAAACAGCAATAAACCAGATTACAAATGTGTGAAATGCTAAAATAGGCAGAGTCATTATTAAAAGGGCATTCAAGCAATTTGTGGGTTAACTGGATATGGGTAGTGATAATCATAAAACAAATATTGTGATGCCTGCATATCCCATCACCTCTTTTGAAGTCCAATAGGAACCACCGATAACAGAAGTAGAAATGGGTGTAGTCTCCATTCTGCTGCATCAGTTCAAACAGCTCAGAATCCAGAATCTAGTGAGTACAAGAAAAACAAAGTGATGTCATCATTACATCATTACACAGCCCACGTGTGCGTATATTTGTCTGTACCACATAGTGAAGGAGAGTACAGAATATGACATAATTAGTTTGTGTGTGTGTGTGAGAGAGAGAGACAGAGAGTGTGTGTGAGCATGTGTGTGTTTGCATGCACTAAGGTGTATGTCTGTGTCCATCTTACCTGGATAAGGGAGCGCATATTGGCAAAGTGAGAGTCCATGGCACCTCCATGAGGAAAATTCTGGTTCATCCTCTTCATCAGCTCAGTGAAACAGCTAAACGCCATGACCTCTGGGAAGCAAACATACGGATAATACAGAATTACTCATCAAGCTATTCATGTGCGTTTAGGCAAGAAAGAAAAAAGTTCATATTGATACAATTTTCATTTAAAAGCCATTCACTGACCATCGTCCAGAATAACCAGAAGGGGAGCCAGCAGATCACACATGCCTTGGACATAACCAGTTTCCAGATGTTGCCACACATAACTACAAAGAAAACCACATATTTGCCACTGTGCCGTTTTCTTAGAACATTTTTGGGTTGAAATAAACCGAAGAAACATTTGGCAGAGTGACACATTTATTTCAACAATAACTGCCTCCTTGAGTTAAACTGAACTCAGTTACTGTACCTTTGTGACACATGTCAAACGTCTATTTACCTGCACATGATGTTACGGAGCTTCTCCAGGTTAGCAGGACTGAAGTACCAATATGTTCTGTCACACCGTCTGACATCCTTATCAATGCGATGTAAATTGATCAAGTACATGTCCAATTTTTCTTGCTACAAAAACAAACAGCAAATTCTATTAGTGCATGTATATGATAGGAAAACAAAGTATGTTTAGGGTCTTTCAGTTGTTACGCTTACAGAATAGGTTTGTTCTTCTGAGGATTCACCATGGTTGGCGTCTCCTCCCACCTCTACGGACTCTGGTCTAGGGAGAACACTCTCCATCTCTGGCTCCTCTTCAGAAAGGCCCAGGTCTGTTCCCTCAGGGCTGGTGTTACAGGCTGTGTCCAGGTGGTGATCTAGGACAAGGTCCTCTGGTCCAACCCTCTCTCTCAAGGCCAGTGAGATTGAAGGTGCAGCAAGACCTGCCAGTGGCCTAGCCCTAAAATCCTCAGTGGTCAAACATGTTATCCCTGTGGGAATGTCCTCCATTTCCAAGGCAGATGGAGAGTCATCTGAGTCTGCTGTGTCTGGAGACTGATTAGAGTGGGATGATAAGGAAATGCTTCCCCTTGACGCTGATTGGAGAGCATTCAGTACTTGTCTGACAGGTGAATTTGAACCAGGTTTCTCATATGGAATTTCTGCAGCTTTGTCTTTTCTGGTTTCAGCCACTTCAGAAACTTTTGCTCCAGCGTCCTTTCTCTCTGGCTCAGTAGCACAGGCCTTGTTAATTTGCAAGGTGATTTTGTCAGAATTTGTTTCAACTTTCTCAGAAGTCTCAGGCTTTTTCTCATTTGGTGGATATTTGTGTTTGTCTGCTGTAGGCAAACATAATGGCTCCAATTCCAGATCTTTGCTCTTGTGTGCATGAATTATTAAGGTCTGGCCAAGAGGGGGGGCTTGGAAATATTCATTATAAACCTCTGTTTCTAGCCTTAGAACATTAGTGTTCTCTGGTGCTGTTCTCACAGGGATATTTGTGTCTACTGCAATTAAAACTTTAGATAGCTCATGTGTAGTTATGTTTTTTTCTTCCAATTCAGGTTTTCTCAAAGATTGCATGGCTTCTCTGTCAGCATCTTCAACTTCAGATGTCTCTCGTGTCTCTCTGATTCCTGAAAACTCAGATCCCTCAACCACCTCAGTTTCTGACATCTTGGACTCCTCTGTCATTGGAACCTTGTCCTTGGATATTGGGTGCATTACATCCTCTCCTCCTGATTCACAGACAGTGCGCTGACTCCTCATTGGCTGTGATCCAGCCTTATTCTCCTCACTGAATCCTTCTCCTGGCAGCCCTGATGATTCTGCTGACATCTGAGAGACTGTAGATCCAACAACTGAATCAACAAGAGGGCTATTATCTGAACCTGGACGCTGATCTGACAGACCTGGGGAAGAGAGGTTGCAGGAGGGAAGCTGTGGAGGGTCTAGGGTACCATTCGGGATGTCCTTAACTGGGCTACTGGGCAACGCTTCACCTTTCTCAGACTCAATCTGATCCACCGCCTCAGTTGATCCAAATACCTGAGAGCCAAAGGAAAGTGATGAACATGTAATACATAAAGCCATTCAAGATCATTGTTGCTGTGATACTCAGTAGTAGTAATAGTAGTAGAAGTAATGAGAATCTACCTGTGTGCTACTGCTGGAGTCACTTTGCGATTGGGCGTTCTGATGCTCTGAGCTGCTACTTAGAGACGACTGGAGTAGGGAAAAGCCAAACAACAAACAAGAGACAAAAAAACAGTTGCAATGAAACATATTGCTGTTTGCTGTTGTAATGATGTAAATGTATGTAGCGTGATGATGTAGCATATTCTCATGTTTTGCCATCATCAGCTAAAAGGGGAAACTTGCATCAGTACTGATGGTGGAGTCTCGCTGCACTGGTCCTCTTTCCACACTGGCCCCTGAGGAACATCTGGCAAGGGCCTCAGCATGTTTCTCTCTTTCCCTCTGACGGACAATGGCCTCACAACCCTGCCACTCTCTCATAGTCTGTTCATAAGTGGTCCGCATCTGCTCATCAATCTAAAAACAGAAACCATGTGTACACTAAGATTGTAACATGGTGTGTGTGTGTCCATCTTGTTACACACAATGACAGTTATACTTTAGCGATCTGACAGCATATAGAATCTACCTCCAGCCTGCATTTCTCAGTCATGGTGAAGTGGTAGTGTCCCAAAAGGAAGGGCCAGACCTCTTTGCGTAGTGTAGGCGCCACACCACCAAAATACACAAGCCTCTGAATCTCATGTTCCTCATAGGCCTGAACAAGGGAAATATTAGTTCATCAGCTCACACTGAAATCACATCCTAACTGGTTAAAACATTCAACAGTAATAGCCCCAGGTTATTATACATTTCTAGCTTATTTTGTGCTCTTTTCTTTTTGTTCTTATGTGTTGAATGAACAAGTTATCCTCTGTCAAAGTGTGAACTACAGTTTAGGCTTGCTGTTCAGGTGTGGATCTTACAGAGCAGTCCTGGAGGAAACTGCCCCAGACCTCCACAGAGAGTCCTCCCCGGGCATCATGGGGCACATCAGGGTCAACTATAGCGGGGTTGACCAGAGCAGAAAGGTGGGTGCGGACTGTGGACAGATGGCGGCAGTATGCTAGCCCTAGAGAGGAAAGAATAGAGTTTTCTTATTCACTGTTGCATTATTTTATTGAATGATGATCTAGGAGAATTGCCATTTCACAAAAGAACCTTCAACTTGAATAAAAATGATTCCCAAATTAATCAAAGCTGAATCACAGTTATTTGTACTCACATCCATAGAAAGCACGGGAAATTATCTGGTACTTCATGGTGTCGCAAAGGAGCTTCAGGGGAGCCCTGATAGAGTAAACAAATGCCAAACTTAGTCAACTGAAATAATTTAAATATACACTCATTGGCCAAAATAATTGGAACACCACTTTTCCATAAAACATAAGAGCTGTCACATGTTTGTTAAGCATGTTTGTTAATCTGATTATATACGCTGATTATATACGCTGTTCGTGTTTGTGTTTTGTGTCAATTCATGTGCAACTTATATTATTATGGCTCAATTTTTAATGAGCATCATCAATCATAATTAAATATTAACCATATTATTATCAAATATTTATAATTTGTGAATCAAACATTGCTATCATCTCAGTAATAACTGAGCACAATCTCCAGCTAATACAGAGAGTATTTGGTCCTTGAAGAGTGGAGCTGTACCTCTGCTCAGTATGGATTCCCCTGATTGGAGAGTCACAAACATTATCTTTTTTTAGTTCAGTTTTTCACTTCTCACTCACTGGAAACCATATAGAGCCGAGGTCCACAGTGGTCCAAAGTATTCGCTAGGTTTGTCCTACATTAGCTGGAGAGTATACTCTACTACTCTACTATTGGCAAAATATCAGCATTTGATTAATAATTTATTTGATAACAATATGATTACCAGTTAATTATGATTCAGTGCTCATTTAAAACCCAGAGCCATAATCTAAAAGTTGTACACGAATTGAAAGTCACAAAACAGTGCAGATAATCAGATTAAGAACAGGGGAAGCAGGTTTTGCTTAACACATATGTGACAGCTCTTTAAAAACATAGATTTGGGCTTGACCCGAGGGATTACTTGCCTGTCTTGATTACAGCCATTAGGCAAAGAGCCATCAGATGAGCCATTCTGTGAGCAGGAAGAACAAGAAGACTTTCTGGGGATGGGTTGCCACATGTTCACTCCCTGGTCCATCAGCTCAGGAGCAACTGCACGCCATAACAACACTTGTTATCCTTCATTACTGGTACTGTTATCACCATCATTATCATCAACATCTTCATCAACATAAGTAAAAACACGATGACATTCCAACACAGTCGAGGCTGAACGTGTGTCTGTGTGTAAATAATAAGCAAATGTACAAATTAAAAAAACATGGAGAACAACAAACCAAGTCAGAGGATGGAGATGTGGTAGACAAGTTATGTCCATGCAAAGTCTCCTTATTGTCGACAGGGCTATAACATGACACAAAGGGACTAGATAGGCAGGAAAAAGATGAGGAATATGACAATTCAACAGAGAAAAATTAATTAGAAGTACATTCAATATATGTCTTCACACAAAACGGATAATACCTCTACCTCAAAACAGATTTATCTTAACTGATCATCTATAATGTGTAAATAATACAGAGTGTAATGTTTTTTATGATACCATCCCAGATGATGCTTTACTAGATTGGGACCGAGAGGCAGAACAGGGAGATTAAAGAGACATACCAAACTCCATCTGAGTGCCAGGAAAGAGGATCCGAAACACGTAATCTGTGGCTTCATCATCCTCCTTATCTGATACAGAGTCACATGAGCCCTGTGGACTCCTTTTCCGCAGTTTGGGGAAAACCTTTCCCTGTGAATGGAGAGGTAATGCTTTATACATCTTAGCTTGATATCATTACTACAGATGAGCTGTGAGATAAATATCCTTTTATTGCAACAATCTGGCAGGCAAAGGCTGAAGTGAGACTGTATTTCACAGCAATATCTTCCTTCTCTCCTTGTAAATGTCCTTCATTTTTCCCATAGAATGCATTAAGGGGGCAGTAACACCTCAATTAGCAAAATCAAGATTTTATAAGGCCTTGTGCCCAGGAGTGTTATTTGTTACCCTCAAAAAAACAAAAATTACAGTGACAATTTACTTGGCATGAAAATATTGGGTAAATACTTGAATGAAACTATAGTTAATGTATTTACAAGAGTGTAAAAACACAATGTAATTACAATTGGAGCTCTAATGTGATAGATTGAAAAACATGACTCCAAGTGTTTCCTGAGTTATACTGTGTGTTCATGTTATGATTAAAGTTTGGGCAGTTGGCATTGTCTTCGAAAACAAGGTGATTCTTGAGGTTAAGTGGTGAAAACTTACACCTTTCATAAAGTTTACAGTGTGATGGAAGTCTTTTTTTTCGTAAATACCTTTTATACAATTTGAAATAATTATTAAAGTAAATACAAAAAATGCATTATATTGTTTGTACACTTCATGTGTTATTGTTACTCACCAATGTAATGTAATGTAGTAATAGTGGTCAAATAATCCACATGATTCATGACTGACAGTAGCTGTTTTTTGGACTAGAAGCTGTGTGGAGCATGTGCACTGGGGTTTTCCCTGTCTGCAGTGGGACCAGCACTACACAGGCCCAACTGATATAGCACACAGACACAGAATGGCTAGTGTATATATAAGAGAATTAAAATAAAGATACATTGTGTTTGTGTTAACAAATGGCACAAATTTAGAATATTAGGACAACCCTAACCTTTCCATAGGCATTTTAATCAAATATATAGGTCTAAATGGTGTTGTGATCAAGCTTTAGATTCTTCTATACCACAGCGCCATCTGGTGGGGCCATAGCCCACTCTCCCCTAATGCTGAGATTAATTAATACTTTATTTATATAGCACTTATCAAAATACATGTTACAAGTGCAGAGATGCCACTAATTAGTGCAAAGGAGGATGGAGGTGATTTGAGAGTTGCCTGGAGTTAGGCAGGAAGCACTTTGTTACCAGGACCTCAAATGAGGAGAAGCCATGCCCAGTTTTGCATATAAGACTTAAGTTCAATTCATATATCAGTACTACACACACCTTTCTTTAACTCTCAGAACATGAAAGTACAAAAACCCAGGGTGTCGTGGCTCATTTAAAGGCATTTAAATCTTTTTGTGATTAGTTATCAGTTCAATAAAAAGATAAGCCTTGAATGAGAATGATGTTATGTTCAAAAGGCCAATTTTCATGTGGAGTCTACTCTGCACATATGGAATACAGACAGTGGGGGTGTAAGGAGTCAGATCATCTGTTTAGGTAGATATCAGAAGGTCTATAAGATTTATGTTTTCTGGTAACAAAGACTGGGAAGAGAGCATGAATTGACCAGAGTGGAGCTAAATGAGACACAGGCAACATGGTTGTCACAGGCAACTGAGGCGACCGTAGGAGATAATGAAATAAGAGCAAAGTGGACTGTGCATGGGGAAAGGCAGTATCCAGGGATTCACCTCCTGCTAATCAGGGCATATATGGATGACATGACAAATATCCTACAACAGGGTACTGTATGGTAAAGGAGTCCTGAAGTTATCTCTATTTAGCAGAGAATTAATATGCCAACAAGTAAGCAAGTAAGACTGGAGTCGAGGCCAACACGAGTCACACAACAGTAAGTAACTGGGTGGAAGTGGAGTCCTAAAGATGCAATTCAGAAACCATACTTGTCCCTTGGACGCAGAGGCATTCTAGGACAAGTGCAACAGGGTTATGAAGGTGTTGGTCTTAGCATAAGCAAACATGCATGGAACAAAGCAACGCCAACGAAAGGAGGAAATAGGGGCACTGGAACAAATACATCACCAGGAGGAAGCAGCAAGGTGTGCCAAAGTAGTTTCTTAAGCTAAGCATCCCTCAATGGATGAAAGTGTTGAGAGGAAGAAATTTAGCTGGGAAATTTGGAATATGGTATATAAGTATCTAGAGTTCGAGTGATTATCAACCTGTATGAGCAACCTATATGATGTGTTGCCATCACTGCAACACTGCCACGACCTGTGGCTTGGTGAGACCCTAAATGTCTTCTGGGTTCAGACAGCAATTCAGATTAAAAGAACAGAAATTAATTATTTACCTCACACTAAAAAGTAAGCCGACTGACCTCTTTTAATATATATGTTTTCAGTCGGATTAGTTTTTACTTTGCGGTAAACATGGACTTTGTTTACTTCTGCAGTCACCAGCACCAAAAGAAATGCACAGCTGTGCACAGGACACATACACAGATTAATTATTTACCTGTGTTAGGAGAGACAATCCTATGCATCAAGTTAATTTTGTACATAAAAGTTAGGAAATAATTATCATTGAGTAGGAACACCTTGGAAAGCTACGGGAGGCGCGTGATTGATAAATGTGAGCAGACACAGGAAAACAATTTACAGTCATGCCAAAGAAAACACGACTAGGTGAACTAGGTGTCAGCCATACGTGCAACATCAAGGAGATGCAGGTGTAGTGTAGCTGATTATAGCTCTGAATAGTATTGAGAGTGTGTGTGTGTGTGTGTTTGTGTGTGCGTGTGTGTGGGGGTGTGGGGGTGCCAATCAGAGCAGAGGGAAGGTAGGGTACGGTAGTTATATTTACTTTACTATTATTTACTTAATTCATTGTTTCAAATAACAAGAACAACTATTTGCCAAATAAAATAAAAAAACACTAGGTAAATATAGCATCTAGTACAATTTGGAGAGAAATCACTGGTCCAGTGGAAGGCATAAAACTAGTAGCTATTGTACTGTATTGTAATTCTATTTGATGCATCAGTTTAATAACTACTATGTCAGTATTTTATTTTTCTGTGTTCATGCTGACCTTTCCTCTCTGAGACCAGAGTGGTGGGTCCAGCTGTCCGTGAGGTAGCAGGCCAGTCTCCAGGCAAGTGAGAAACTGAAGCAGGTGGCCTCCTTTGGGGAAATGTAGAGGAGGCCTCTGGATCCCATCCTGGCTCACCAGCACTACTGTCCCACCGCTATTCACTGGGGAGATTAACACAACGGAAACAAGATAAATAACTGTTAAAGCTCTTTAGTTACTCACTCAGAATCACACAAATGTGCCCACCAAAACAGTTACATGATAGCCCATTTGGTTTAAAAAAAATCCATGTGCTTAATGTGTGGTACTGTAGAAACAGATACACAAGAACAAAGCACAAAAAGAAGGGAGATTACTGCACCTTGCTGATGACAGTGGAGATAGACAATGTCCTCCAGACGAATAGTCATAGCATAGTCCCAATAAACACTGAGAGATGAGTGAATATGAGCCATTGCAGTGAACTGTGTAAAAACAATATATTATTTATAGATATTATTCTATTCTTATTATATTATTATATTACATTCTATCAGACTAACCTTTTCTCAGAGTCTAGCTCTCCAACATTGCCATTCATCAGCTGATTGGGTGTCCATTTCAAAGTCATGAGATCTGCAGTTTGATGTAGAGAAAGGTAGCCTGGGATGGCCTCCATGTCATCTCTCTGCAGACAAAAGTAGAGCTTACAAATCATAACACTTTTTATTGCAGTATTATTCAGTTAAGTAGTTGAGTAAAAATCACTGTGAAGTTAACAGAATATTCTAGCAAGTTCTACAAAGTACACCATCGTCCCTTGATATTCCTTCTCTTAAAGCAACCAATAGGATTCTATTAAAGTCTGTTAAAAAAATAAGTTATGATGAAAACCAAAGACATACCGGCTGCACCAGGACATTGTTCTTGCCGAACAGAAGTGTGGCTCTGGAGTTTTGATGGAGTGACTCGACATACTCCCTTGCCCACATGAGAGGCCGATCATCTATACTACCACTGGACTGCCTCTTCTGGATCTGATACAAGTCAAGATGACATCAAAACTATTACACATCTGCTATTACATACAATAATCCTTATTGGGACATTCAAAAACAATTCATTTCTAGTTGGTCTAACCAGGGCAGGCCGTCTGGAGGGAGAATCCTGGCGACAGTGGCCACTGTGGATCCGGTGCCGCTGTACCAGCTCATCAGCAGAGGGATCTGTCCAGAAATGGTCTGCAGTCTTAACTTTGGTGTACTCCAAAGCACAAGGCCCAACTGTAAAATAAGGATAAAACAATGAATGAATGATAAGTTTATTGTATAGTTTGACAGCATTGTTGTGGATGATTATCCCTTATCACAATAGCAAAAACACACATGAAGTCATCAAAAAGTAAGGGGCACACTCAGCTCTTTTCTTTCAAACAAGAATCTGCGGTTTGGTACATCATAAATGTCTTTTGACACTATTACTATTACCATTATACTTTGGTTTAACTCCCTCGCATAGTGCAAGACTGCTTGGGATGCTACATTCGCTACCAGTCTCCTCAAGATTCACACTCACACAGAAGAGATTTGCTAGGCTAGCAGGGGGCTAATAGCAGGGGGGCTGAACTTTCAGAACCTCTCTTTTGTCAAATACAAATTCTGTCCATTAAATCTTGGATGGCACAAAATGTTCTCCAGCTGAATGAGAGCAAAACTGATGTTGTCATTTGTTGTCCTCAATAAAATTGATTACCAATTGCTTGGGCCAGCTGTCCACCTATGTTAAACCTCCATCAAGAACGTTGGTGTGGTTTTTGACTCTGCCCTTAAGTTTGCAAACAAGTTAATGATTAGTGAAATCCAGTTTCTTTCAACATAGATTTCCAAAATAAAGTCCATCCTCTCGTTCAAAGATGTGGAAGGAGAAAGAGACACATCTTACTATCTGAATAATGCGCCCTTTAAATAGCAGGAAAATACTGCGCCAGACTTTAGACCAGGTTTTTGTTGGTCAATGGCGCAATGCTTTCTGCTGCCTCAAGATAGCAATGCGCCAACAATGTGCCTGACCTCACCTCATTTTAAGACCAACACGCCCATGGGCGCAAAGATGGACGCAAGTACATTTGCTATTTAAACAACGTGGGCACTGGGCGTGAAAATGACAACTGCGTCGATCGGAAACTAGCGATGACACTTGTGCCGCTTTGCACCGGGTGTAAGATAGGGCCCTAAGTGTGACTGTTTTTTCGCTTACACGGCCTCTAGACTGTCTCAAAAATTGATTTGTTTTGACTTGCCCATCCTCATAACGTACATAAATATACATCAAATGTGGATTTTGAACAGTACAGTACATCAACTAGAATCCCTTCCCTTCCCCTGTTTGTTCTCATTTTAAGTTTATACTAAAACCAAACCCTTTAATAACCTGCATCTTACCAGATTCCAGGCCACTTACTGTCAGTTCTTGATTAAAGATGATCTTGACTGTAGATTACTTACATTCACTACTAATTGTTTCCTTCTCTCTTTCTACATACATACACACAGTTTTCTTCCATTTTTCATTTTGTTTTATTTAATTTTTTTTATTCAATTCTGTTGTGTTCTTGTTTTGTTTGTTTTTTCCTACTTCAGAAAATGCATGTTTGTCTCTGCTACATTCTCTTCTTACCATATCCAGTAAGTTTAAGCCCTTTTGGAGTGTAGTATACTATTTCTCTTGTCAATTATCTAAGCCACAGGACGGCTGCCTTGGGATAGAGATAACATCTACCCTACTGTAAGTATCCTCTGCAGTAGATTATCATTATCTTCCATTGTTATCTGAGGTACTAGTGAGGTAGATGCATCACTCTAATGCACTACTGGACTCAGTGACCCAGTGTACTATTTCTTATAAATCAGTAAACGTCAGTAAATGTTAATGTTAATGTCATAGAGGCACACAGTGCTAAACAGATGTGTAGGTTAGGGAGGCTTATCAATACCTAACAGAGATGCAAGGATTGGCCCATCCACAGGATCCATCAGCATGGCTTCTTTCTCATAGAAAGTACTGCAGGAAAGAATACATACAATGAGAGTAGAAACTTTCTATTATTTCCCAGTGCAATAAAGAATTCAGTACATAATATATAAAGAACTGCTCAGGCGACAATGGAGGTAATAAATGGAGGAGACAATCTTCCAAAGCTAGGGACTTATTACAGCATTAAATAATGTATTACCTGCAGTTCTCTACCAAGTACAGGACAATCTTGTCCAGGAGCTTCTCCATCAGTGCAGTTCGGATCCACAGGTGTTTTAATGCCTGAGGCGGAAGGTTAGCCAATTTGGACTGCCGACTGCGGTCATTATTCAGTGGGGAATTGTTCTGCTTGCTAAAGAAAAAGATAAGAAACATGGAAGATGAATAGGATAGCAGTGAATAGGATAGCACAGGATAGCATTAGAATTGATCTGACAGGAAAGGACAGGACAGGATAGAACCAGACAGGACAAGGTAGTAGGTTGCAAGTGGAATACAAAAGGAGAGGACACAAGATGGGATAAGAAGATAATGCAAACTCCACAATGATTTTTAGGCCATTGGCATCAAACAGGCAAAAGTTAACATCTCACCTGTTTTCGACAAGCTGTTCCAGTTCCTGGACCTTCTGGCAGAGTTCCTCAGCAGGTACAAAGCTTTTCCCCACCTTCATGAAGAGGGCTGCTACCTTGTTAGTGCACAGCAGGCCTGCAGCACGACGCTTCAGTCCATGCAGCACACAGGCTTCCACTACAGCTGCATGAGTACACCACACACACACACACACACACACACACACACACACACACAGTTTTAATCATCCATGTTTGATTTTGTTTTCATTTAGTTTTTGTTATTTAATTCACTTGTGTTCTTGTTTTTGTTTCTTCGCAGTGAAATGTTTTTAGAACCCCCGGGTTTTGTTTTAGCTCACCAACACAATCTGCAATTTTTTTGTTTTTTTTGTTTTTGTGTTTTAAAGATTCCATTCTACAGAGATGTAAATTTTCAAATAGATTTTGCCCAATGAGAAGGCCTCGAGTCTTTATAATTCTGCAGAATAGAGGTGAAAGGCAAGCACAGGTGGCTCTCGGCAGGACTAGAAATAGAATGAAATCTGCTAAACACTGTCTACTGTTGCTAGGATATCAAGGATGTGATTCACATAGGCGTCGCCTCTGATTAGTATCAACATCTTTGAATAGTGTTAGTGTAGTTTAATCCATCCATCTACCTAATTAATGGAGATGACCAATGACATCATTAAAATAAAACTGAGTGGTTTTCCACAGCCTGAACACAGTAAAATTGGGGCTGTTCCTTTGCACTCTCAGCGTACAGAGACTGAACTCGTAGGAGGTGACAGGGCTTGACATTTCAACTGCATAGGATGTCAGCTGTCATTTTGCACTGTAAATGTGTCTATGATTAATTAATGCAGCATGTCCTCTGCCATACTCTTTGAAATGAGCTAGAAAGGACTGAACCACTTAAGCCAAACAAAGAAACTTTATTTTGTGGTTAAAGGTGAAAACATTCCATGCCAAAATCTGCTTATTTGCATATGTCCACTCAAGGATGCATCAAACAAAATTACAACGCCACAGGGGACAAAACACAGCGTGCCCTCTCTCTCTCTCTGTCTCTATCTCTCTCTCTCTCTCTCTCTCTCTGTCTCTCTCTCTCTCTCTCTCTCTCTCTCTCTCTCTCTCTTTCTCTCTCTCGCTCCTTATCACATACTGCGGCCCATGACAGCCATTCCAAGGTCAAGGTTAGAAATCAGAGGTGACTGGCCCCTTGCTGTCCGGGCCCCTAGGTTTTGAATCATCCTGCCCAAGGAAGGTGATGCTTACTTGCCAAGGCAGAGATGGCTTAGTATGCAGTGTAGGCAAAGTAGGCTTAGTACACAAAAACACTTACCACAGAAGGATATGATGTGGCTGCTGTCTGCATGCACAAATTTCCTTGTTACTGCCTCCTCCATAATTTGTTTCACCTGAGAGAGAATGGCACACGGTAAAAGTTTAATCTGTCAGTTACATGAGATGACAACGAGCAAGAAAACAGTGTGGGAATATGCTACAAGAGATAATCATGGTAAGTGGATGATGGAGCGAGAATGAACAGATTCTGTCAGTCTCACAACACATTCATGGCGATGACATATAGACCCAATTATTAGCTTATTTGAAGGTGATCTTAGTCGATCTGCTGCCTTCAACTCTTCTATGGAGAATACAGACACATTAGCAAACATATATTACATGCATAGAAGCACTGCTACAACAATGTAATTTATTATAAAATGTATATCATCATATATCATGTGTCATCATATCATCAAAAGTTTTAGCTATACATCTCCATTAGCAGCACTCCATGCACACCAGAACCCAGAACAGAAGAACCCAGAAGTATATTCCTTTGTTGTGTGATGTCATTGAAATTCATTTGAAGAAGATTATGGGAGATTAAAAGAGTTAATTGTGTAATTTCTGGTTACACGCACAACTTTTTAATTATACCAATATAGCCTATAGAAGTGTTTAGCCAGTAAGGTTTAGAGAACACAGGTGCCTTGGTCCACATGCATCATCTAGCCTCCTGGGTCTCTTTGCCGCATCTCTTTGTCCTACAAATTTAAACTGAGCATGAATAGAAAAGGGCAAAAACCCTGAGCTATCCCCCCAGGCTCGAGTACTTTTTAGTCTACTCATTGCAGACCTTGGGATCTCTGGGAAAGCATTTGCACCACCAGTATTTCACCACATACCCTCTCCACTGAGGTCCCTCAGGGCTCTGTCCTGAGACCCCTCCTATTCACCCATTACACCAAGTCTCTTGGCTCAGTCTTCATGTTTAACAAATTCTCCTACCTTTGCTATGCAGACAATACTATTGTACTATGGTATAATACACCATTGACAAAACCTAAGAAATACCTACCCCATCTGCCAAAAATCTTGGTGTGATTCTCGACAATCAACTGTCCTACAAGGCCCATATTGCAGCCACTGCTTGGTCCTGCAGATGCCGGCAGATGCTCTTTACAACATCCGTCAGATCAGATTCTGTCTTATCAGGGAGTCTGCCCAGCTCCTGATCCAAGCTCTAAGCATCTCCAGACTACTGTAACTCCGTCCTTACTAGCCTCCCTGAATTCACTCTTTGACCTTTACAGTTCATCCCAGAATGAGCTGTCTTCAACCTCCCTAAACTCTCCCACTTCAGCTTAACTGCCCTCCTATCTTCACTCCACTGGCCCCCAATGGCTGCTTGCATCCAATTCAAAACTATTAGCCTACAAGGCAGCCAAAGGCACAGCACACTGTACCTCCAGACTATGATTCAACCATACACTCCGGCCCACACCCTGTGCTCAGGTACTACTGCTTGACTGTCCCTCCCTGCAACAGCCTGGTCATCGCTTTGCCTGGTCCTGACTCTTCTCCTTCTGGCACCCCAGTGGTGGAATAATCTTCCCACCTCAGTCAGGACTCCCTGTTTTCTGTCGCAGACTGAAAACCCATCTATTCAGGCTCCACCTTAACGAAACTGAGAGTTTATTTAAGGTTCTTAATGTATTCCTCCTAATTCCACCCCATTTTCAACTACGCTGCCGGTGTGCCCCACGCTGCTGGCCACAAAACTACCAAACATCAGTCGCCACACCCTGCGCACGCGCGCCAAGTGCTGTTGACTGCACTTTGCATTGATTTACAAAAATAGAGCCCAAAGTTTTCTGTCTTGCTTGGAATGATAGCCTAGTGAATTATAAACATGCACTCTCAGCAATAATGCTGCATATTTTTTCTAGGCTTATCAGTGCCAACCCGTAGTTTCTGTTTGAGATGGTAGTGAAAGTCACTCAAAAACATTCCCCTACCAATAGCTTACTGTTTTCTGCTAATTTTCTTTTTATCATTTATTTTTTTATTGTAATACTGTCAAGTTACAGACAATACAACAGGTTGTTTTCTGCTAATTGTATAAATATTTCCCCTCTCATCGCTCTAATTACAGATAAGATCACCAGTATAAATCCAAATCAAATCTAGTTTCCCTAGACACTCTAAATTAGAATTCTTCTATAAACATACAACCTGCATGCTTAAGCCTCTACCTGCAAAACTGTTCAAAGAACCTTTTCCAATTTTTGTACTCTCAATGCGTGACATTATCAATTCGTCACTTTCTACTGGCATTGTGCCCTGCTTTCAAACCAGCCGTAATCAAGCCACTATTCAAACAACCAAACCTTGATCCAGAAGTCCTTCAGAGCCATAGACCACTGACTTCCCTTTTTTCCCCAATTTAGTTGAAAAGTTTGTAGCTAGCCAACTCACTGATTACCAGTCTAACCACAATTTATTTTATCATTATCACTTTTGTTTTAGATCTTTTCATTCTACTGAAATCACACTCACAAAATTGTTGATTCTGATTCAACCTCTGTGCTATTACTTCTCGACCTAAGTGTAGTTTTTGATACAGCTGACCATTACATACTCTTAAATCATATTAAAAACTACATTGGTATTCGAGGATCGGTGTTTTCATGGTTTAGGTCCTATCTACTACAACAAATGCATTGCATCTTCCACAGCAACATGACCTCAAAGTGTTGTAATATAATGAGATACATTACAATTAGCTATAACAGGAAAGTTCAGTGGTACACCACAGGAGGACATACTGTAACTGTGAGACAGTGAAATTCATTGTATGTTCTGTATCTTTTATATGAATAAATGACCTGACAAATCTGCTTCATAATAAAATGACATCCATTTCTGTTTATTTTGGTTAGATGATTATGCAAGGCTTGAGATGAAAAGCTTAAAGCTTTAGAAAAAGAACCTACTTTGTATGTATGGTATTTAAGCTTATTTAAGAAAGATATTGTACACAAAGTTAAGGCAGTGTGATGTGTGGATGTAGTGTCTTGTAAGTCCACGGTTGGGCACTTGCATGACGTGAATAAAAATACATTTCTATGATTATGTCCTGAATTCTACTAAAAATACAAATGATAAAAATCTATATATAGGCCTATCTTATGCTGAGCTTTTACACTATAGGCCTCACTAGCTAAGCCCCTCCCTGCCGCAGGATCTGGTACCAATCTTGCAGGGGGGTCATGGATGTTTCAAAGGCAGTGAGTCACAGGTGATGGAGTGCATGAAAAAGCTAAAGGTGGGAGTCCCCAACCCTCTCAGCAATTAATAAAACATCCCGTTTACTCTCCCCGGGGAATCACTGGGCATTTGCCTTCGGAAGGATCTTTGGTATGCTGTCTTGAATTTCTTTGTAGATTAATCTCAAAAATCTATAATGTAATACCCGTCCGAGATTTGGACTTTAATTTCTGCAATCAGAGCACGAACTAAAATGCCAATGAAACACAGCCAAGGCCACACATGTAAATTCTCGATTGTCGATCAGGTTTGACTGGAGTAGTAGTCATCGTGTCAGGGATGTCAGTTTGACCATGATTTGGAGGAAGGAGGGAGGGGAGGAGAGAGAGAGTGCAACCGAGAGAGAGAGAGAGAGAGAGAGAGAGAGAGAGAGAGAGAGAGAGAGAGAGGATGCCAGGATATGAAACACACCAAGAAATGCATGAATACATACGAATAAAACTGCCCAGTATTTCGTATCATTTGCAATTCTTCCATGACATTAACATCATCATCACCATCATCATTATCGTCATCATCATAATCGTCGTCATCATCATCTAACGGTACTAAAAAATACACCGCCGCACAATTTACTACTAATTTCGCCCATTGTAACTGTAAAATAGGGTTTTTTTCATAAATATGGCGTAACCGTGGATCAAACGCATATGAACGATGTCCACACAATGTATAGGCCTAAAACACACCTAAAAACAAACTAATAAGCAATGCAGAAATAAAATGTAACGAACCTCTTTCTTCACATTGCGCAGCAATTTCTGACGCGTCTCGGCCTCTGTCACACGAGAAAACATTGTAATGAATGAGCTGATCATATACTGGATCGGAAATTAATTAGGATAATAATTACGTTGCCGTACCTCCCATTGCGCCAGGTAGGGTGCAGTTGGTAACGAGGATAGCTTTTTTGACGAATGTCCTCAAAGCAATATAGCCTACAACACTGGCTGAAAGCAGGGGCTCCGAATTGTTGGCTATATTCTCAGCGACTAAACTAAACCTATCTGCTACCTCTCCGTGGACCAACACCCCTTTAAAGTAACAGCAGTCTGTAGCTGCGTTAAACCACCCACACGCACTCTCACTCTCTAAAACAGACACAAAAGAAAAACTAAGACATGATTATACATTGCCATAAGTAGGCTATATTTATTTTGCCAACCCTCATATAGCTTATTTGAAATCAATGGTTTATATATACACATATATACATATATATATATATATTTGTCTGAGGTAGGACCTAGTCGTGATGATTCAAGTCAGAATTAGAGGGGACATGGGGCATGTTGTCATGCTTTTTACTCATTGGTAAATTTCCCAGCGGTGCCTTACTACTGAGATAGCCTACAATAAATATTTTTCTAGCTAGATTGACGTATTCTCTAAAAAATGACATTTTTACATTTTGAATAATTTACTGGAAACAAAAGTTATTACTGATGATCCCACATCGGGGCATATCACACATGATGGGGCAAGTTGTCACATCATGTGTGACAACATGTGCTGTGTTCCTGCAATCAGTTCCATTTCCTTTGAAGTATATATACTATAATAACATGAAAAACATACTCTTGTATTGAAAGCAACATGTAAGGAATTGCCACCCACCATACAACAGGTAAAATAACCCATCCCTCACCCATCCTGGGATGCTCAGACAAACACAAATTCTGATACAATTTCTAAGAGTTTGATATAATGTACATGTAATATATACACATCATCACTTTGATGTTTTATTATGTAAAATGGCTTCTAGGTCACTTAAATAAAACAGTAATAATAGTAATGTGCCTATGCAGCTTATACCCTCTGTGGCTGGGTGACCAGCAGTGAGGCCACTTGCTATACAAGCCAAAGGTTTGTGGGTTCAAGTACCAAAATTATATTTATTCAGAAAAGAATGAATGTAAATGTATTTCTAACAAAAAAAACCCTCTGATTTCGATAGTTGTGACAATATGCCCCAACCAGCCATTCCTGACAAAGCAATAGCTTACCCTTGCTTTTATGTGTCACAATGTATAATTATTTTGATTCCTTTATTAGAAAAAATAGAAGAAAAATACTAAAATCTTCATAATTTACTTTCATTTATCAAAAACATAAAAATTGTTCGTATGTTAGGGTGTTTTGACTTTGTAATCAGAGAGTTGTAATCAACATAGGAGTAAGTAAACATTTGTGTAATTGGACTTTTGGCTCTAAAATATTTTGTTTCAGAATAAAGCCGGTGAGACAACTTACCAATGTGACACCTAGCCCTTCTCTCCCCTACTGTGAGTCCCAGGTCATAGGGATCATAGGGTCCAAATCTCATTAAGTCAAGTTTGCATAGCCCTTGATCACAGTCTCAAGGGCTTTATTCACATACATTATGATACAATACATGAAAATGACACCTCTCAGCCTTCGACCCTCAATGAGAACAAGGACAAACTCCCATGAAAACCTTGTCAGGAAACGAATGGAAGAAACATTGGGAAGGGCATCAAAAAGAGGAATCCTCCTACCAGGACGGTCAGGCATATTATGGGCATGCGATTGGGGAAACAGAGATTAATGACAAAATGGAACAAAAACAAAATGCACAGAATAAACACAACAACTGGGTGAAACATCCACATCTGGCGCAGGGCATCAGTGCCGACTCGGTCACCACTGTCATTGTTGTCATCAAGGTCATCGTCATCATAGGAGTGACACTTGGTCCAGGGACGTCACTGTGCCACCTCAGTCACCATGGACAACAACTACCACTGGAGGAGAGGAGGGAGGAAGAGTTGGGGACAACAACTACCACTGGAGGAGAGGAGGGAGGAAGAGTTGGGGACAACAACTACCACTGGAGGAGAGGAGGGAGGAAGAGTTGGCGACCCCAAAGGGTGCCGATACTGCCCAGCAGCAGCATAACATGAATGGAAAAGAGATGAGAGGCGGATGGATGGATGGATGGATGGATGGACAGCTAATTGTAGTCTATGGATTAAGCAATGTATGAAAGTTGTGTTTTGGTTTTGCAGTTACATTCTTGATCTCCATTACGTCCCCATTACCTGACATATCGCATCTAACAAACACAATTAAATAGACCTGACCAAAAACTGTGCTCTCATCAGTAATACTAATACTAATGTAGTAAGTAATAGTAAAGTAATATTCATACTTAGCAAGTCAATAAGGTCAATGAGGTCTTGCAGGGAAATAGAAGAGAAGCAGTCTAAAATTGACAGCCGGGTTGGATGAGCAAAAAAGGGAGTAGAAGAGAGGATGATGCCAGCCCTAACATCTCTAATCTTATCCACAAAGAAAGAGAGAAAGTTACTGCAATCCTTATTTGAAATGACAGGCACATCAGGAGGTGCAGGAGTGACAATGTTGTTTATGGTGTCAAACAGGACTTTAGGGTTGCGTTTACTGGAGGAAATTAGGTTAGCAAAGTAAGAAGCCCATCTTTAACCATGTTGTTAAACTCAGTTACAAAGGTCTTTGTAATAGAGACGATGAACATGAAGCTTGATGGATTTCCACAGTCGCTCTGCCCTCCGACATTTACACCGGCAACGAATATCGTCATTTAACCAGGGGGATGAATTTACGAAGGGAACAAGTCTCATTTTACTAGGAGCCACTTTATCCAAAATAGCGGAGCACTGTGTATTATTAAAGGAGTGGACCAGACTAGTAACGTCAGCGTGAGAAGACACTACATAAACACTACATAACACTTTGGAACCAATGAATCTGCCCATGTAAACAACTTCTTTCAATAATAATAGCCATTTTCTCCAACATATACTGTGCAAAAGTCTTTAGGCCACTCTGAAAAATTAAAATTAAAATTAAAAGTCAGTAAGTGTTTATTTGTTCAGAAAACCCACAATATAACACTGAAGTAAGCACAAAGAAACATCAATACAATGAAAAGTAACAAAAACTTGTGTTTTTAAAACAAGTCAGTATTTTGTGTGGCCTCCCTAACAAGCAAAACCAAAGCAATTATCTTTGATAGACTGTGGTGTACTTTTTTCAAGTAGTCCTGTGGTGAATTCTTCCAAGCTTCTCGCAGGATTTGCCATAACTCTTGACTTTGGCTTCTTTTTGTTTTTTTCCCTGTCCAAGTGATCCCACACAGCCTCAGTTATATTGAGGTCGGGGCTCTGAGGTGGCCAATAATATTGTGAGTGGTCTATCTGCAGACCTCCGCTCTAGGTACTGTGGGTCTTAATCATGTTTGCAGAGTTTTGGGGGTTGTTATTGTGCTGAAAGATACAATTTTGGCCAATCAGTCATTTTCCCGAATCAATTTCTGTTTATATTTCTCAGCATTCATAAGTCCATAAATTTTGACTGGATCTCCATACACCATTAGTTGAAATACACCTCAAGGCCATGACAAAGCCACCACAATACTTCACAGAAGGGTGTAGACCTGGTGGAGACCAGCATCAATACTTCTCACCAACTCTTCTTCTGATATACCGCTGTCTTTGTGATCCAAACTTTTCAAATTTGGATTCATCACTCCATAAGACTTTCTGCCACTGGTTGTCGCTCAATGCTTTATGATCTTTTGCGTACTGCAGTCTCTTCTGCTTGTTGCCTTTCTGCAAGAATGGTTTCTTAGCTGCAGCACACCCTACAAGACCATTTCTTGCAAGACTTCTTCTCATACTCAAAACATGCACTTTTGTGCCAGATGACTCTGCCAGATGCTGAGCAAGCACTTTACTAGATTTCTGTCTCTCAAAGATGTGACATTTAAGTACTGTTCATCAGCTGCAGACAGCTTCTTGCACTGCTTTTTCTGTCTTCAACTTGCCCACAATTTGTCTTCAAATTTCTTTATGATAGCTAGAATCCAGGTGGGCTATTACTCACTGAGAGTTGCCTTGCTGATGATAAATTGCCTTGCTGATGATAAACTATAATTATATGTCTGTCACACTGGGTTAGCTTAGCCAAACCTGTCCTTAAGCACCACAGCCATTCCATATATGGGAACCGAACCTGTTCTTCTAGCAATCTCACAAGATATCAATAATGTTTTGGAAAGCACTAGAAAGTCTTGCGACTTTTTATTGTATTAATGCATATTTGTATTCTAATGTTATAAATATAGCGTTTTGCAAATAATCACTTACTGCTGAGATAAATAGCTTTAAATATAATTAATATAATTAATATAAAGGCTTTTGCACAGTAGCCTACTGTAGTTGAGAATAACTGTAGCCTAGACTTTTGAAATAATTTCATAAATATTGATTAATGTAATGTCCTGTGTTTGAGTTTGATTTTAACTTAAAAAAAAAAAATTAGATATCAAGCTATATATATGTCACTGGTGGACGGCACGCTAACCAACTGGACTGCCCTGAATCTTTATTGGCGAGTGAAGGAAGCGAACGTGCAAGGAAGCAAACAAGGAAGCAGGGGAGCCTCTATAAGTATTGGAATGGGACCCTGCTTTGTTACACAGCGTAGGGGAGGGCAGACTGGTTGCTTTGCCAGCTAGAAACGTTAACAGTATTTGCTGCGCCGGATCATCCTGTCCAGTCTTTGTCTAGTTTTGTTGATAACATATTCTACAAATATTTGTCGTGACTGGATAGTTTAAGGATTTCTATCAATTTAAAGGGATGTCAAAGCGATTGCGAAGCAGAGAGGTCTGCGCTGATTGCAGTGCTCTGGGTATGATGTCAAACTGGCTAGCGTTAGCTACTTAGCTAACGAGCTAACCTTAACTACAACTTACGTTAAGTTAGTTATCAATTGCCGATAACCAATTAGTTGGCTAATTGTAGAAACTAGTCAGATAATTACAGATTTTCCTCTTGTGGAAAGATTTACTTAGAACTATGTTGGGAAACGTTAACTATCGTCAGCTGTAACTGGTTTATAAAATTCTTAATCAGCTTCAGTCAATGGTTCTGAAACCCCCATCCCTTGAAATGACTTATTTAGCTAATAATAGGTAATAGTTTAACTATTTAACCCTCATTCTGACAATGAATCAGATGATAGCATTGTAGCACAGCATTGTTGTTTTTATTTCAGTTGTTCCCACACCTGGATGCATTTGTGGTTGTGATTTTGGATGTGTTGAAGATATTATTAGAGATAACGTTACAAACATAACCTTCGTTATGTGTTGTTGATGTCTCTTCTTCTTAAGCTGGTATCATCATCTACAATCATGCTATAATATCATCAGTTCGAGGTTGTGTAAAAGTACTATCCAGTTAGATTGATGGTGTAGCGTTTGCATCTATGTTCCAGAGCCACGCTGGGCCTCTGTGAATAGGGGTGTGTTGATCTGCGATGAGTGCTGCAGCATCCATCGAGGTCTGGGGCGACACAGCTCTCAAGTCCGACATCTGACTCATACGCCATGGCCACCCTCCCAGCTGCAGGTGAGAGGAAAGGGACACACCCCACATACATATACCAAATCTCCAAATGTGCCTAACCCATGAACAACATAAGCATCTTGTGATGATTGGGTGATATCAGTTCACTAACACAGTGATATAGGCAGATGATCCAGTGGCTGCACAATCAGACACAGCTTGATCAAGTGACCTGGACCAACTTATCTCAGTGGATTTTCTTCAGAATGACTGATGTGGTTTTCTGTTCTAGATGGTGCAGACACTATATGGCAATGGAGCTAATTCCATATGGGAGCATAGCCTTCTGGACCCTTCTTCTGCAATGAGTGGGAAACGCAAGGCTAATCCCCAAGACAGAGTTCAGTAAGTGTATTTGTGTTTTTATTTACAAAGGTTAGGATTGTATGACTGTTGCATAGAGTATTTTTTATGATTGGCAGCAGTGCTGGCAATCTCACCTCTCACCTGTGGAACAAGTGACTATGATTTTGATATGTCAGTGCTGAACTGTATATGCTTGATTTGACTGTGGTAGAAACTAGAAAATATCAGCCCTATTGATTCACATGATTGACTCATGATGGAACCTGCAGTAAAACATACTAGTAAAACATATACCCATTTTATTTTCCATCATTAGACAATATAATATTGAGGTAGGCCTGAATAATGGAGGAAATATTTGGATTAAATAAATATATTGATTAATAAATATGTTAATATTTAGGCCTAAATAATTAATGACATTGTGAAACATCATAAATAAATAAATGCATCATCAAATAAATAATTTAATCCATGAGTAGCCATTCAATTGAATCTATATTATTTAATGATTTATGTATTCATTTATTTCAGTGTTACTTGTCAACTTCATCCATCAGAGTTAGATGGCTGAATGATTGAATTTTACAGAGATGCCTTCACTGGCTGCAGTCTCAAGCAATTGTTGGGCAGCAGTTGCTGCCCAACAATCACTGCTGCAAAGTGAGGAATCTATAGACTTTTGTGATATGGACTTTGTCACATTGGCAGTCTATTGAAAGCATGATAAGCTTTAGGACAGAATATACTGTAGCCACAATTGGCATGTAAGGAATAGCCTGTACTTTGACTTAAAGTTAGATTTAAAGCAACAGTTCACCCCAAAATTACAAATCTGTCATTATCTACTCACCTCCATGTCAGTTGAAAACTCCATTGAAGTTTGTCTGACCGCCAAACAACACGGTGAGTTTGCCCCCGGAGTTCCACCTTGGCCTTCTCCCATACAATTAAAGTAAACGGGTCCTGGTTGTTTAGAGTTCCAATTAGTGGTGGGCGGTAGAAAAATACATCAGTAGAAATCTTTTTAGATTTGCCCATACCACTTCTACCTGATGAGCCAGAAAGGCTGGAGGGGAACAATCTTTGATTGGACAGTAGCCATGCAAACGTATTTACATTGTAAAGACTTGACATCAAGCAGTTTGTCATTAGTGGCAAAATTGTGGAAAACATGGACTGCTTTATGAGTAGCACCCATGTGCTTTTGTTTATGTAAGCAGAGACTTGAAGCTTGAGGGAAGTGAAAGCGTATCTCCTAATCTCCGATCAAGTGAAAGCCAACAGAACAAAGATGAAGAAGACATTGTCAAATAAAAGGGGAAATCCTCCAAAAGTCAAACATTCAGCAGTAAACTATCATCTGCAAGCTTTGTCACACAACTTTCATTGCCAGGGGCAGAAACACTAGCAATCTATTTTACCACCTGATGACGGAATGTGCTCTTAACAGCTTGTGCAGTATAATCCAAGTGTTTTATATAACAACTAGTGCACTGTGAGAAAAAAACCCCTACATTTACTCCCATTATCTCCTATAGCTGACTGACACTTCCTTTTTATTGAAACCGTGACCGGTGGTGTGCCTTTTTGTGTGCATGCTACCACGCTCTGCTGGAAGCCTCTGCTCACTCACTGTGCTACTACACATCAAGATGTCTGTACTGGGGCACACTTTGCTCCACCAATACACAGAGGTGGTGCACACTAACACAGCAAGCGATCTGAGCTTTCCGGCAGAGCGCTGTAAGCTGTGTGTGACCATCCATGCTTTTTGTTAGGATACATTTGAGTTATAGTGCATGAGCTGTGAAATTCAATGGTCGTTTTATTCTGAAGCGGAGGTGAGTAGATAATGAAAGTATCTTCATTTTGGGGTGAACTGTTCCTTTATAATTTCATAATATTCCTAGTGTCTAGGCCAGTCTCATTTGTGAACATGAACAAGTCTCACTGAAAGCAAGAAAATGGGGATAAAATTGGGTGTAAAAAGTCAAACATTTGGGTCTATAAAATGGAGCAGGTTCAGATTTTACATATCAGTGACCTCCTATCTTCAAGCCAAAGTTCTCTGGCTTTGAGAGAGAGAGAGTTGTTCACGTTTTGAATAGACTGTATTGAATTCAGTGCTTCCCACATTAGGTCAAACCAAAAGTTTTAGGCCACTAGACCATATGAAACTCTTAAGCCCCCCCAATAACAATTTAATTAAGTGTTGCTTATTTCCCTTTGTTAGAAGTTGGTATAGAAAACTTTTATTACGATTATTACATTACTTGCTAAGACACAGCTGACTTGTTCAGTCTTCATGTTTTTAGTTTCTGAGCGTCTTTGTTATTTCCAGTCCCAACAAGACTGACTTCATCAAGGCCAAATATCAGATGTTGGCGTTTGTCCATCGGATGCCCTGTCGCGAGGACGACAATGTCACCACAAAGGACCTCAGCAAGGTGGGTGATTGCTCCCTTAATGTTTTTGTGTTAATTTGTCAGGACATTTCAGATCATTTATCGGGGGCAGAAATAACCCAACAAAGGTTAGAAAAGTAGGCGTATGACCTTAAGTTCACCAGCTGTAATCACAGGACTAGGAAAATCTGGGTGAGGCAGTGGATGAGTAACACTCCACTCCCTCAACAACTGCTGTCAAAGTGCTTTTGAGCAAAACACTGAACTCCCAACTGCTCCAGTGGCTCAGTGGCCAATGATATAAGACTGTGGTAATCCTGCGTAGTTCCCAACTCTGAGTGTGTGAATGTGTGTAACCTTCATTCCCCATGCAACTATTCATCCAAGCTGTTGCTATACTGTAAATAAGAATGTTTTCAGGCAGCTTGCCTGGGTAAATGAGAGTACAGTCTCACTAACAGTATCATTGGTGCATTTCTGACCATTGCAATTTGTGTATTTAATAGTCAAAAATTAAAACAAACTACTTCTGGTTTCCAGCAACTCCACTCCAGTGTTCGGACTGGGAACCTGGAGACCTGTCTAAGACTGTTATCCTTGGGAGCACAGGCCAACTTCTTCCATCCAGTAAGTTGGATAAGCAAAAACAAAGTTGCTTGAGGTCTCAGAATTTGTTAGGTTGAAGTTTACATAATGCTGATGTGGAATTGTGTTGGGGGTTTTTGGACCACAGGAGAAAGGAAACACCCCATTGCACATAGCAGCAAAAGCAGGCCAAATGTTCCAAGCAGAGCTGTTGGCGGTTTATGGAGCCGACCCTGGGGCTCTGGACTCCGGTGGAAAGACCCCCATTGATTATGCGAGGTAAAACATGCCCACTGTTTTCCATTTAGTACTGGTTCTTATTATTTGTGGCATAAAGTTTTTTGAGAGGATGTTTACGAAGATGATCACTAAGAACTCAGTTTGTCGTACAGTTTGCTGTTCTTTCATTTCTTACTGCTTTCTGCCATTGTTTTGGTTGCCATGACTTCACTGCACTGTGCATCACCTTAATTGCCACAACCCAGCTCACTGCTGGCCGTGCCCATATGACAAACACCCACAGCAAATGGTATATGCCCCAAAATGTTCCGAACATCACTGAAAAGTCAATTTCATGCAGGGGGGATTTAAGCATGTGCACACAGGGTCACAGACAGACACAGACTGATAATAATATATAATATATCATATAGGCAACTACTTACTAGACTCATGGGTTGTCCTTACATACAGTGAGAGCGGTTAGTGGAATCCACTGGAGAATAGGGGCAATATGCCAGTCTTTGCACTGCACTTGTGTTAACTTTCTGTGTGTTGGGCAGTTTTACACATCTCCGACTAAAAAGTGTCTGTTTACAAATTCTGCTATTAAAGGGGGGGGGGGGGGCATGGAGCCAACAGAGAGCTGTCCCCCAGCAGTTGTAGTTTTCATAATTATGGCGGATGGATTCATGATGTAATTTATATGTACCGATTCCTGAAACCCAGACCCAGAAAACCAAACAACCTGACCTGAAATACCCTGCACTCTGTCAATGCACTGGAGGGTTTCCAGGTGATACAAGTATCTGTAGTCCAGATATTGGACTGCTGCCTGTGCACTTGTAGCCAAATTACCTGCCATGGTAATTTGGCCACACACGCTTTCGCAGTCATTGTTGACATTTCACCCTCAGCAGATGCCTGCACACTGCGTCACGTCATCCACTCAGTTGTCGTTGGATTACAGACACAACATAGCAGCACATTCGTTCACACATTCGCAGCCACACCTCCCTCTCCGAACTTCACCCAATATGTGAAATGCTAGATGAGTGACACCTGACTTGTATGGAAATGATAAGGGAGTTTACAGCTCCACCACCCTTTCCCCCCTCAGCAGATCAGCCCACATCCTGATACATCTGGGGAATTAAAGGAACACTTCGCCACTTTTTAACCTTATCTCCATATATTGATCCTCACGAATACATGCTATGAGACGGCAGCATGTCTGTCTACTCGCTCTGTGTCTCGGAGACGGGCTGTGGGAAGTCCCAAAATTCACCAGTGATCACCAGTGTGACCAGTGTCACCCGCCGATCACCAGTGTGATCAGCGGGGATTTCCAACTGGTTGTGAATTTTGGGACTTCCTCTAATTGAGTGTCACTCAAAATGGAGGTGGGGGGTTTAGGAGTTTTAAGTTTTTAGGGATTGTGATGGGACAGGGGGTTTGTGTTAGATGAATGATAATACTATTTGCTGCTGCAACGACCCAAGGTTAGGCTATGTAACTGACATTTTTTGCCTACTTTTTTTATTTCTGAAACGTCCTGATGTAGTTATCTTCTGTGCTGAAATTAACAATTAAGTGTTTGGTATTTGCATGTTAACCACTGTAATGTAGCCATGGACATATTTCTGAATTTCTGACCTTTTATTCCTAATCTCTGCAGACAAGCTGGGCATCAGGAGCTGGCAGACAGGCTAGTGGAGATCCAGTATGAACTCACTGACCGCTTAACATTTTATCTTTGTGGTAGAAGGCCAGGTAAGTAGGGAGATAAAGCATGCATGGCAAATGAGAACTGCTGGTTTTTGTTAAGTCTTCTATCATATGCTGTGTTTGTGTTCTAGATCATAGAAATGGGCAACACTTCATCATTCCACAAATGGCAGACAGGTAAGAGCTGTGCTCTCCAACATAGTAAGGATTCTTCCACAGAGTTATTTCATTCAAGGAGATCTTGCAACACATAGAAAATAATACTGAGTGATATTATTAGCTCAGAAATCAGCACCTGGCTAATGCTTTGTGGTTTACCTCTGCTCTGTATTTGGATGCCAGTGTAATAGATATGTTACAATATAATTACAATCTGTTTTTTCCTATGCTGCATTATTTTGATGGATAAGAAATAAGTAAGTATGTTTGTTATTTTTGATATGTGTGTCTGCTTTTTTGTGTGGAATTGTGTTGGCTGCAAGACATGTAATGTCAATCTCTTGTTCAAAGCAGTCTGGATTTGTCAGAGTTTGCAAAAGCTGCAAAGAAGAAACTCCAGTCTGTAAGAAATTTTTGTATTTCATCTTTTTCCTGGAATGTCCAAAACATAGGTGTGTTGCTGCTATTCAATTGTTCTGCAAGTGAACCAGAGATTCTGCTTTGTTTTGTTTTATTTTAGCTAAGTAACCATCAGTTTGAAGAACTTGCCATGGATGTTTACGATGAAGTTGATAGGAGAGAAACGGATGCAGGTGAGCCTTCAGGAATTGTGAAAATATTTATAACTTGGTGTGTGCCTATGGCATCTGTCACATCAGTTATGCTGTGTTAGAGCTCTAATGAATATTTAATATATTTAATTCTGTCATTCCTGGTTTGGTGTTGTTTCAGTGTGGCTGGCTACTCAGAACCACAGCACACTCGTAACGGACACCACGGTTGTGCCTTTCTTGCCTGTCAACCCTGAGTACTCTTCCACCAGAAACCAGGCAAGGGATTGCACCAGTTTTGTCTCCTCTTTACATTAATTGGTTGTGTGGATATTAGATTTAATATATATGTATTTAATGTTGGATCAGTTTAAATCCAAACAGTGTTGCCATATTTTCTCCTTTCTATCTTTGATATTTGTTTTCTCAGGGTCGTCAAAAGTTGGCAAGGTTCAACGCTCATGAATTTGCCACCCTTGTCATCGACATTCTAACGGATGCCAAACGTCGGCAATGGGGTAATTCCTGTGAAAGTCCAAAAGGTACGACATAATTTAAAATGTATTTCAGTATTTAAATATTTAAAACAGATTTTAAATTTCCTTTCTAATGTACTAGGCTTCCAGATACTAATCATGCGCCTTATAATGTTTAATTAATACCACATTTCTGAAAATAATTAAAAGAAACTCTCACACACAGAGCAATTACAGCACTGGGCCCTTACATGACAGATGGTACCAACCCTAAAAATTTAGTTGATGCTATCCTGCTGGGAGGAGGCACTTATCCCTTCATTTGTGTATGTCTCCAAAAGGAGTACTTACTGGCATAACCGCGAAAAGCAAATTCAAATGCATCCCGCACAATATACAGGTTGACGGTATGCAATTTGATAGAGATAAATTGCTTTGTTTTTAAAATAAAAAACATATTCTCTGACAGGATTTTTAATTATCCTAAACTAAATCCATAGCAGACTTAATTTCCTTAATTGCATTGCGTTTTTCGCAATGATGGTCCACCTGCTGATTCACAGTGCGGTCTCTAACTCGGGGGGGGGGACATACAAATGTTCAACATTGAGGGACATAACAGACAGACAGACAACATTAAACAACAAACAATATAAAGGGTAACAACACAAATCATACAAGAATAGACACATGTAGACTATCTAAAATCCATCATCCATCTATGTAATTTTCAGCCTTATGCAGGACAAAATCATCATATTTTCTTAACATAATTAACATCCCTCTGATTTCTTGATGCAAACCATACGGTATAGTTACAGTGCGAGACACTCCGGCAGGCAACGTTAGATATCGTTTTTATGGGATACAAATTTGTCCGCTATGGCTATCCAGAAAGACCACATAGCCGTCGCAACCACACACACACGGTGAGAAAGTACGAAAACAGTGAAATTTCAACCTACCAGTCAGAGACATCCTGCTGTAACCGTGTCTGTAAAACTTCGGCAGTTGCATCCTCTTGTTCGGTTAACAGATTCCGCCTCAAAAATTTAGGTTTTACATGTTCTGTCACAGAGTTTTCTTCTACAAGCAGCTGCCATGTTGGTCTTGGAGTTTTACCGCGTCTGCACCCCCTCCCCACCCCTCACCCAGCCGATCAGGCGGCCAATCAGAGCAGCGCCTCATTATCAGAGCATCCCCGCCCACTCAGAACAGCGCATAGTTAATGAGGGGAGAAACAGAGAGGATGGAGAGGCCCCACAGAGCCTGGATTTGTGTGTTTTTTTGCAACAGAATTCATAACCTTATTTTAAAGACCACTGAGAAATGTTTTAAACAGCTAAAAAGAGCATAATATGGGACCTTTAAGAAAATTGTCTCCCACCTTTCCTCCTCCTTTCCCACCAAGGATTGAATAAGTGTCTGCTGTTCTTACTTTTGCATACTCAGAGCTCAGAGCAATTGTTAGGGGCACCAAAGAAGAGCAAGTCCTGCTATTGTGCATTCTGCAACTACTGAAACTATCTATAAAAATGGATTGGTTTTTGAGAATGTAATAACTAATTGGAGCCACTCAAGCAAATTCAATATTTGATACAGAATATACGTATTTAACCATGCAGATATTCCAGCACTATTCCAAATAATACAATACTTAATTACACATGCATCGTGTAAACTGATATTTTACCCTAATGAAGGTCTTGTTTTGAATAAGTGTGCTTCCAGTTTGTGGCCAGTGCTAGTTAGATTGTTGGAGCGCTATATTATCATGTACTTCATTTTAATTATGTACATCAGTTTTTTCACATCAGTTTGCAACACTTGAGTGGTTATCAGACAATATCAGTCGAACTATAAATGACAGTAGCAGTAAACAGCGAAGGCTATGGGTGTTGTGACTATTGGACTGGCATTATCAGTTAATGCTTTTTAATGTGATTGAGATTTTGAGAGGTGCTTTTGAAAATGTCATCGGAAATGGCTAAAAAAAAATATTCATAAAATAGAAAGATGCTGTCATCAATGACACAGAATAAGAGAAATTAGACATTTAATGTGATTGAGATTTTAAGAGGTGCTTTTGAAAATGTCATTTATCTATCGAAAATGGCTAAAAAAATACATTCATAAAATGGAAAGATGCTGTCATCAATCACACAGAATAAGAGATATTAGACATTTCAGATGCATGTGGTGGAAATCCTGATCCTCTCATGGCTGATAAGTCTAAAAAGAAAAAAAAGATCAGCCTCAATTAAATACTTTACTCGTGAGAAAATTTACTTATGACGATGAGACTATAACTCTTGTAAAATGTGACCTTCAGTCATTTGAATTAGACAACTGTCTGTAGCCAGCAGGACATGTTTGATCCCTAATTCCTTGACCTGGTCGTCTGCCTTCAGAGAGTGTGGAGCTGATCCTGAAGGGAATAGACAGTCGCCACGGCAGTGAGAGCCAGGACAATGACCAGCCAGACTACGACAGTGTGGCATCAGATGAAGACCCAGTGCAGGAGGCCACCTGTGGGGACAATTGCAATGATGGAAGGACCAAGGTTAATGTTTGTTGGTCCCCACAGCTGGGTATTATGATACTTATAAAACATGTTGACCTACTTTTTGAACTGTTAAATTCAAACCTATCCCATCTAACCTCTCCTGCTGCAGAGCTCTGAGTCATCTGACCTCTCCGATGGACCTATCACAGTGCAGGAATTTATGGAGGTGAAGAGCGCCCTTACTGCTTCGGAGGCCAAAATACAACAGCTTCTCAAAGTCAACTGCCACCTGAGTGAAGAGCTGCGCATGATGCAGAGCAAGGTTGGCTAATTCACATGTCATGATGGAATGTGTACAGAGCACTCGCAATTTGATTTCTATTACTGTAATTAGATGTAAGAGTATACTTCAATATTTGAAGAGCCATGACACAGGTTTGCTTTGTTCTTTGCTCATGGTATTTGCATCCTCTCACTGAAACTTTTCAGGGAAAATAAACCCTTTTAGCCCTCTCCGGACAGCATTAGTATTACCACGGGAGGTCTGTAATTTGATTTTGCCCATGCACACGGTAATTTGAGTCAGTCATCCGGACAACAAAATTATTTACTAGGGGACCGTGGTAATCCAACGATGTGCCTGTGTGAATGTGTCACACAACGCCACTTCCCCTTTAACATCATATGGCCCATGCAGTCGAGATGCCAGATGCGCAAATTGGTATTTGCAGGAATTGCCAGATGTCGTTCCATAAAGGATTAAAATTACCGTGAAGTGCCTCGGCGCGCACCCCACTGTCATCCTCAACAACTGTTAGCTGTTGAGGCATGCCAAAAAGAGTGAGTTTTTAATCGGGAGCTGCACCTAGCTTACCTATTCCTTTGCATAGTGCCTCAAAACCCAAGCAAGGTTTTTTTGTAGTCACCGCAAGTCTGCTTTTTCTGTTGCGCACGGTGAAAAGTGAACATTACCGACCACCTTAAAAGGATGAAGCATAATAGAGGGTTTGAGGCGGGAAGTAGCACTGTTGCTAGCTTCTTCAGCGCGGCAAGTCCAGGTGAAAGCGAGTTTAAAAGAGCCGCTCAAGAAGGCACTTTTGTGTATCATGTGGCACACTTGAGCTGTGCCACATGATACAACTTGAGCTTTCGCTCCTTGGACTGCACAGCCGGTTTGATGAGCGGTTCACCTGTGCCCGAACTAAGTTGGAGGCTTTGATTACCAACGTAATAGGGCCGTGTGCTATGGATCGCCTCAAGGCTGAAACAATGGAAGTGAATTTCATCTCCATCGTGGCGGATGCCTCTAAAAGAAGGGGTGATCAATGTACTTTATACTGTACATGCGCATGTGCATGGCCAAGCATGTGCGTGCATCACATATGTGCTCAACACTGAGGGTCCTGGTTTGAGATTTAAAAAATATGGTCACCCTAGATATAGGTAGTTCAAAGATCCCTTTCCCATACAGAGCTACATTGCTAAGACACTGCGGGAGTCCAAGCCATTTTATAACATATCAGCTACCTAGCCTCTCTAACTTGTCTTCTTTTGATATAGGTGTCTCCTATATTGTCAAGGGCCATATTAACCAAGGCAACAAACCAAATTGTATGCACCACAGCTTTAACTTGCCTGAAAGTTTTGACCTCTCTGTGCCCTCAATGCCTCTAACCTCCTCCTGCCATATAGCCTGAATCTGTTCCTTGTCTTTTAGGGTTGCAACATACCAACTTCTTAAGCTTTTGTCAGTTCTCTAAAACTTGGAATTGCTTCCTCATCTATATGGAGAGGACTAAAGCCTAGGATTTAAATATGTTATACACACACATATGTTACAAATATGTTATAGACATACATATGTTTCACAAATAGAACTACAGTGGTATCAATGGGAGATGAGCCATGAACCATGAACCATGATAATTGAAGACCTTAAATGGAAATCAAGATTGCTGACTGGGCATCTAAAAACACCAATTCATAATGTATCGGAAGCCAAAGCTTTTTTCTTTATCTTATTTCCCCAAATGTTAATTTGATGACTCTGCATGCTGATTCAGATGGTAGTAGGGACTCTAAATGTGAGACAAACAGAAAGCAGAACAGCTCATGTTGCTCCTTGCCCTTCTCACTTTGCCCTTCTCACTTTTCCCATGCTGTTTTCATAAACAAGGGAAACCTCTTACGTGACAGTTTCTCAACAGATCATGCTTCAAAGCTTGCTGATTTTATCAACACATACTGTTTGTATTACAGTATGTTTGCCAAAGTAAGGAACCTTCAAGTGGTTTTCTTGTTAGAAATATGGTGGAGACTTGTCTTGAAACCAAACTGTTTCTATACTTAGAAGAGGAGGAAGTGAAAATAAAATAGAAGTGAAGATGCAGTAGTAATAGAGCGATTACTTTCCTCCTGGAGGCTCAGCTGTATTCTACTCTATCATTAATGTCTAGTGTCTGGCCTAGGCTTTTGTAAGGAGCTCATCCCCCAGCTAGAGTTGAAGTGAATGATCTGTTGTTCTCTTCAGCTCAACTCCCTGCAGACTGAAAACACTACACTGCGATGGCAGGCCCCCAGTGGACCACAGCACCTCCAGGAGCCCTCTGGTCGACACCCAGCCCATGGAGGCCGCCCCATGTCCATGTATGAGACGGGCTCTAGTTTGAGGCAGTACCCCCACAGAGGCGAAACACCTCGCCATGAGGATGGACTCATTTTACAACCCTTCCCAACCAATGTAAGCACAGAGGCAACAGTTGTTCTGCTGGACTGTCCTAACAATGAGAAACGATGATGCCTCTAGTATATGAGGCTGGCTTGGGGCTGATGTTTTTCATTTATTCATTCATTCATTCCATCTCAATCGAGTATGCTCAACTTGGTTTGACCCCTTTCTAGATTGGGAGGGGTCCTTTGGGGACGGCCGCTTCCTCCCTCCCTACCTTCCCCTCTTCCCTGTCCTGGTCGTGGGATGAGAGATCTCGAAGGGTTAAGTACTGAAGTTCCCCTCAGTTCAGAGGCAGCCCCAGGGGACGGAGAACACCGTCCCCTTGCTTGTCGTCTTACTCTTCTCCCTCCTTACCTGTATCTTTAAAGCTTAGCTCCTCTACTGCCTCTCCGCAAAGCCTGCCTGCCTGCATGCACCATAGTGCCTCTGCTGCAGTTCAGTGACCTGAACTCTAAACCAGAACTCTTTTTTCTTTTTTTTTTGCATTTCTGCTTTATTTGGATAGTCACAGTGGAGAGAGACAGGAAAGACAGGGCAGAGAGAGGGGATGACATGCAATTAAACGAGGGAAACCTCTTACCTCTTATGTTCTTAATGGAACATGCTTGAGCCCCCTACACCAGAACTCTTTAGGCTGAAGTTAACATGGGAACTGGACTTCTGCAGTTGACAAACCTGTTTGAATGATCAAACAAGAAGGCCGAATCCATCGAATCTATATCCATTGAATATAGAATAAGGATCATCACAATGTGATTATTAGTCATAGCCACTGGTAAAGTATCCACATTTGACATCGGGATTTCTTCAGATCTACTAACAGCATCCGCTGCTGTACATACTGCATTATACCACAAGCATCTGGTTTAAAATTTCCACCCTTTTCCCCATCTGCTTTGAAACCAAATGTCTGATTGTGTGAACATGTTTTTTCTTTTTGTTTTTTTTTGTTTTTTTCCAGAAATGCATGATTCTGATTCAGTCTGCTCCATCAGTTACTCTGGGCTGTGCTACTCATATGTATAATTTGATTGAGGATAGTCCTCTGATCTCATTATTTTGCTACCCCCCCCCCCCCCCCCCCCCCCCCATCACAGGGCTGTAGTCTGGAAGGACAGAGTAGCATGCTGGAGAATGACTATGACACTACACCCAACCACTCAGAACTGGAGGAGACTGGGTAAGAACTTTTCATACTCATGCATCCACCCATGTAGCATAACATTCACTGTGAATCACTGTGGTTTCATCACAGCCACTATAGATTTATATTCTAGAGCCTGTCCCCCTGCCCCCAGTCTGACCAGACATTTGGGGAAAAAAACATTGGAGTCACAATGTTGACTGTGAGGGTTGGGCAATGTTTGGAAATATTCAAACACACTTCTTCACAAACCCAACTATTTGCTTCTGCAATTGAATATATGTAAAATCTTTCCTTGAAAATTAAAATATTATATAGTAGTTACCATCTCTGTAAAATTACTTCATTTAATATGGAAATTATAAAATATATGTGTATACCATCTACTAAAGTAGTAAAGAGATTAAGTAAGGAATGCTTGGGAAGATACGGTGAAAGTCAAACCAATTTTAAGGCTGCTCCTGTCTCCCACCATCAGGCTATTTCTGGGGCTAGGGATGTTGATGTTGTCACAGAAACCTTCAAGGTAAAATAGATCACACAGGAAGAGTGGAGGAGGCTAGACTAATATTAGTTTTGGCAGAAGTACAGAGAGAGACTGTGGGTTGAATTAGAATAGTTGTCACACTAGCTAGGTAGCTAGCTGGGTTAGTGTGGTGAAAGGTCTGGCTGCTCAACACAAAGCTAACATTACATTCTAGGCAGGCAGTATGACTTGGCATCTTTGTCTGAAGTGAGCTACCAGTAGCAAGAATGTTAAGAGCACATCAACATATTTGTGTGTTACATATAATAGCACATGTCTGACAAAGTCTGTCTTGTGTCCATTGCAGCCTGTGGTTAAGTCAGACTCTGTCAATGTGTTGTCGCATTGGTTGCAGTTTGCCTTTGCTGTAGTTTGACCACATCTCACTTTGCAGATTGATCCAGTGTTGTTTGTCATGTGTGGCATGTAGCCAACAGCCTTGCATATGTTATCTACCTCAGGCTGTTCCTTTGCCATTCACAAGTAATGCTTGTTTACACTGGCTTTTGCCTGAGAGATGAGCAGCTATAAAAATTGATGGATTTGTCTAATGTTACAATATATTTTCATGCAATATTAAATGATTAAAAGTTGGTACCAAACATCTTATCATTTTGTGGTGCTTCCTAGTATTGATGTGATTTGGTTGGTACCTAAAAAGCACAGAATGCTGATGCCTAGCCTTACTGACTGCTGCATTTTCCAGCCACAGCTTCTTTCCCTTCTCATTTTTGCAAACCCACATGTGCCTGGTCCTGAATTTCTATGCCACATTTCACTCCTTTGTGGTCATAACTGTTTCTCCTTTATTGTTTTTGTTCTCGACCTCACGCATTGCATTGCTGTTCATATTGCAATATTTCGCAAAAAAGCAGCATGACATTTTTTGTTGCTATATTGTGCAGCCCGAGTTCAGCCTCTGAAACAGCGGAGCCAGAGGAGGAGGGAGAGGCAGATGCCACCCTGCCATGCACTGAGGATGTCATCTGTAAGACAGAGCAGATTACCAAGAACATACAGGAGCTTCTGAGAGCTGCCCAGGAGAACAAACATGAAAGGTATTTTATTATTAAACCTTATCTCATTCGCGTGATTGCATCCTATCTTTTTCCCATCCTTCTGTTCTCGGTAGTATGTATTCATATATATATACTGTGTTCCTACTCCGCCTCCCCTTCTTCCTCTCGCCCTCATCTTTCTGACGTCCTCACTTATGTCATGTGGTAGCTCTGGGTACGGCTTCCTCTCTGGCCTTCTTCCATGCTGTGAGGTTGGTTGACGGCGTCTTCCAGGTCTGGTGCCTCGATCTGACAGTGGGAACCAAAGCCGTCTTTCTGTCACTCTGCCCGGCCCTGAGAGGAGGGCTGATGGGGCTCCCTCCTCTCTCCTGGCTCCCTGTAAGATCAGTGATTGTCAATCCTAGTCCTCAAGACCCACAACCGTGCTGGTTTTTATTCTAGCCATCTAATCAGGGACTGATTTACACCTGGGATGCAAGGTGATTGCAATTAACTACATGGCGATATAGAAAACCGCAGTACTGTGGGTCCCGAGGACCAGGACTGAGACCCACTGCTCCAGATCCTGGTAGTTTGTCCCCTGCCCCTGTCTCCCAGGGCAGGAAACACAGACCACATGATCACACATTCCTCTATGACCTGCCAAATACACAGAGAATAAGTTAAGCCCTGAGTTTTCCCTGTTGTGTTTTTGTATTGGTTTTATATTATGTGTGCTGCAGAATATTTTGCATTTTTTCTTTTGCCTTTTACACTAAAATACCGTAGAATCATCCTATGCAGCTCTATAGGCTCAAATTATTATTTTTTTACTGTTTAGGAATTGTCCAGCTTTCTTCCAGGCAGGAGTAACATGTCAGTCATGATCCCTGATGTATTCATCCATTTTTACTTTGAAGCCTTGATAGCCCCGCCTCACGAACCCATTGTGGCATCTGCTCAGCTTTTGCACTTGTGTGCCACATTTCACCCTAAGCTGGTTATCTCAGAGTTCTCCTGAAAGGTCCCACCCATGCCAGTTATATGCTTAGTTATTTAATTAATTATAGTAGATATTAGGGCTGCAACTAACGATTATTTTCATTGTCGATTAATCTGTCGATTATTTTCTCGATTAATCGATTAGTTGTTTGGTCTATAAAATGTCAGAAAATGGTGAAAAATGTGGATCAGTGTTTCCCAAAGCCCAAGATGACGTCCTCAAATGTCTTGTTTTGTCCACAACCCAAAGATATTCAGTTTACTGTCATAGAGGAGTAAATAAACCAGAAAATATTCACATTTAAGAAGCTGGAATCAGAGAATTTTGACTTCTTTTTCTTAAAAAATGACTCAAACCGATTAATCGATTATCAAAATAGTTGGCGATTAATTTAATAGTTGACAACTAATCGATTAATTGTTGCAGCTCTAGTAGATATGCAATATGGAAAACATTGCAAATGCAGTATCCTACTTAATGATACCAGTGACCAGTTAGATGGCATCACTTGCAAATGCTGAAGATGTGTATACAGTAATGTTTGCATGTAAGGTTTGTATCAGGTTTGTATACTGTAGCTGTGGTGATGGATTTAACAGTTTTACTGCAAGAAAATAAGAAATAAGGTGTAGGTCTATGTATTAATTGTCTGATAAAAAAGTGTTATTGAGTAAAGCAGAATTTATTGTTATTCATATGTGAGTAAGATACGCAATATAAGCATAAGTGGTATTTACTACAATAGAATAACAATACAAGGAATATTGCTCTTGGGCTGCTCTTTTTGAAGTTGAAGAGGAATGTATATTTGTGGTAGCCAACTGTCTAACATTGATATTTCTAACAAATTGTAGGTAGAAAATTTGTTGGTCTGGAGTGTAATTGTAGTATAAGCCGCAGACGAGCCGTTGCTCTCCCATTAAGCCTCTTGTTGCCCCTCCCACAGCTTTCTACCATGCTCAGAGAGGATCCATGTTGCTGTGAGGGAGATGGCCACCCTTTTTCCCAAGGTAAGTTGACTCCTAACAACAGCTTGGGGCCCCTCCCTTGTGTACTTAAGGGATTTGTTGTTTATTTGGTAAACAGCCAAAGGGAATCTAAAATGACTCCATTTATTGGATTACTCAGTTTTTTTTGTCTACACACACACACACACACACACACACACACACACACACACACACACACACACACACACACACACACGCACACGCACACACACACATTGTGCCCATGGGCCTACAGACACCATAGTGCAAGAGGTTTTATTTATAGACTTTTTCATGTCAATCCCTTCCTCCTACGGTTCCTCCTCCCGTTGCAGAGGCCGTCCTCGGAGACTGTGCGAGCGTCTCTGCTCCTGCTCACTTCAAGTGCCAGCCGGCTCCATGTGGAGTGCCAGAAGGCCACGCCCCACAACCCCTGCCCCGCGGACATGCAGCTGGTCACTCAGCAGGTCATCCAGTGCGCCTATGACATTGCCAAAGCTGCCAAGCAACTTGTCACTGTGACAACCAAAGAAAACAACAACTAACTAAAACCCAAAGTACAATGTGTCATTGTGATGTTGCTAATTTTAACTTTATCAGTGTTGCCACCATTGTTTGTTTGCCAGTTTTATTAAGTGCAACCAAGCATTCATGCTACATTTCTTGTGGGGGGAAAAAAGTTTACAGAAAATATATCTTGCAAAATTATGGGTCAATCGAAAGCTTTATTTATTTTTCAGTTTGTTTTGTATCATGGTTATAGAGAATGAAGATTTGTCTTTCAAGGTGAAGGAGACAATCTGTTACTATTCATTATCTCAGAAAGACGAACTAGTTGAATTTACACAAAATTTCCGAAGTGCAATGTTGTACATAAACAGTAATGGCAATGGGTGGTTGAGCCTCTTATATTTTCCTTTTCTCTAGTGCTTTAGTATACACCAGTGTATTAGTTTATTTTCCATTAGTCATTTTAAGACAGAACTATTCGATCTTGAATTATTATGATGGTGCCTATTTAGAGTCCAATGGTTTGTTTAGTCAGCAGATTCTGATGTAAAAACGGATTCAGCGCAGTAAACACAATGTAACGCTGGGGTAGACAACCATGTACCATGGAGTACCAAGAGTGTGCAGGTTTTCATTCCAGCCAAACACTACAGCACCTGGTTTCACTGAGTAGCACAACTTCAACCAGAGAGGAGAAACTAACCAGTGAAACCAGCTGCTGTACTGTTTGGTTGGAATGGAAACCTGCACACTCTTGGGTCATGGTGATGCATGACTGAAAACCACTGCTGTTCAAATTACTTTCCACTACCTGTTTAAGTAGTTTTTACAGTTAAAATGTTGAAGCCATACTTCTGATGTTGACTTTTTTTTCCTGCAAT
The DNA here is from genome assembly GCF_046629955.1 of Centroberyx affinis. Classification (NCBI taxonomy): domain Eukaryota; kingdom Metazoa; phylum Chordata; class Actinopteri; order Beryciformes; family Berycidae; genus Centroberyx; species Centroberyx affinis. The sequence goes on from NW_027278795.1 coordinate 164,225, forward strand.
TGTCAGTGTTTGCCTAAATGGCCATTCTTAAATCCATCATGAATCATTTTTTTAAATAGTAGTATGCAAATGTATAAAAATGTATCCATATAAGTCTTTATCCAAATAATCCAAATGCTATTCTATTTATAAACTGTATGTCATACCTCTAAGAAAAATGTCAACATTTATTTTCATAAGATATGTTTAACATGATGCTTCTTACAGGCTAGTTTTTCGTTTTTGAGGTTAGGGGACATCTCAACTGGCAGTTAGTTGTAGGATAGGCTACTCGTGATCTCTGTTTATTTGGTGTGGTGCTATAACTCCTGTGTATTCTGTGCTACAAGTGGTCAAATATGTACACGAGGATTTTTCAATCAATGATAACTTAACTGTGCCCTCAAAATTGGAGTAGACTTTGTCTTAGAGCTTGGGGCCAATGTGTCAGTGTCGTGAGCCAGATACAAACCTGACATTTCCCTGTATACTACTGCCTTTGTGGTTGAAAACAGTCCATGCCTTTAAGTAATAAAGTATAACACATAACCCAGCTATCTCCTCATTGTTTGTGCGTCTTTGTTCCTCACACACACACATACAGTAGCTGTTATCAACACACTCCATCACTCCCCACCTGTTGAATACGCGAAAGTGATAGGGGCTCGTCGCGCTTCCCCACCCATCTGACATGAGGCAACAGAGTTCCGGGTTCTTCCAACCGAAAGCTGTACTACACTTGGTTATAACAGCGGTAACACGGCTGGACGATGGCTCTTTTACTGGACCACCAATTCACAGAGCTGCCTGCCGACCACGTAGTAGATACAAAGTTGTTTCTGGAGTCTGTGTCTCATATTCCCTCTTTTTTTGGTGAGTACACCTGGACACGCTACACCACTTAAACACGAAGCGTTCTCCGGCGCTGTCGCTGACACTTCACTCTTTGTTGATTTTTTTTTTTTCCATGACCTGTTGATTCATATGTAGGCTATTATTGCGCGAGAACCTTGAGTAAGATACGACGCGGTTATTTAACACACCGGAATTTATGTTGTGTCAGCCGCAGTGTGGATCTGACTCCATATAGTGACTCCTTTGTGGGAATTGAAACTCTTTGTTTGTATGCTGAACAGAGCACACATACGCTCATTGTGACTTTAGCCCGACGTGATGCATTCACTGCATTCTTCCGCATTGTAAAGACTGGTTTCTATTCATCCACCAAGACTGCATCCCTCTGGGCTGTGGGCAATGTGTGATGAAGTCATTCATATTTTATTACGTTGTTCTCAAATGTCTCGTCTCTTTCAGACTGCTTAGGGTCAAAGGTGTTTACGCTCATCAAATCAGACATAAACGGCAATATAGTGGTAAGACATCTATCTATCTATCTATCTATCTATTATCTATCTATAAAGTTATACTGTGTTTTCACAAATTTGCTGTGAGTTGAAGCTGAAACAGCCCACATGCAAACTCAACTGTATACATTTTCAGAAAATTAAGGGAGTATATCTCAAGGACCCTGCCAAGTATGCCACCCTACAGGACATCCTGGAGGCAGAGAGGGAGGCCAATGGAGCAGAATGGCCTAAAGTCGGAGCCACCTTAGCTCTCATGTGGCTGAAGAGGTGAGCCAGTCCCACGACTGTACGGCTGTGTTGTGTGTTGAACTTTCACCTGTTGTAGGGAGTAGGCCTACTATGCCCCGGCGCACATGACACTATTGGTTGAACTGAAATGGCCATAGAGAGCTATGAGCTTATTTTTCTGTGTTTCTCCTGCAGGGGTCTCCGTTTCATACAGGTCCTGCTGCAGAGTTTGGCCGACGGAGAGAAAGATGAGAACAACCCCAACCTCATTCGTGTCAATGTCACCAAGGCTTACGAAGAGGCGCTGAAGAAATATCACGGCTGGATCGTTCAAAAGATTTTCAAAGTGAGGAACACATAGACGCAAATGTTCTGCTTTCTGATAATCTAGTCCATTGATTTTAATAATGTATTTAATTATGTTTTAATTGTTCTACTTTTACATTACACTGTATATGGTGTACACTGCTGGTATTAAGCTACAGTGACCTTCCAATACTGTAACCTACTGATGATAGAAACTGTGCTTGCTGCCTTGCAGACGGCGTTACTTGCTGCACCCTACAAATCAGACTTCCTCAAGGCTCTGTCCAAGGGAGAGGAGGTCAAAGAGGAGGACTGCTTGGCAAATGTGCGTCAGTTCCTGGTCAATTACACAGCCACTGTAGATGCCATCTACGAGATGTACACAACTCTAAACGCAGAGCTGGACTACACTGTTTGATGTCAGGAGACACAACTGGACTGGAGCATCCTGCATGATTAGTTTTTCCATGAGCCTCCTGTTTGTAATCACTCTCAGGTGTAAGTGTCTTGTAATTTTTTTTTTTTAATTCCTTTCACTGTGATAGGCCTATTTATTCATTTAGTTTGAGCTTGTACCTAAATGACAAGGTATGAATTTAATGAAGTTAATTGAAGGATTCTCACAGCGATGGTGTAGCCCTTACCTTGTGCAGGATTATCTTTTTGTGTGGCTTGCTGCTCCACGTAACACTGACAGGTGGCTTTCAGACTAAACAGTGTTATTACAGGTTATGTGTTAAGAAGAAGAAAGCAGTTTGGATAGTGCATCAGATCATAGACTGCACCCAGTTCTCTTTGTCCTGAGCCTTGGGATTACAGTCTATCTCCGCTGTAAACCTGGGAGCAAGAGCCCAGTAATTGGAAATGTTAACATCCACTCTCACTCGCTTATTAATTACTGGAAACCAATTAGTGCCTTTGTAATTGCTACACCATGATGTGACATTCATTGTGTATCTGATTGAACAAATCAATGTTTAGTTGAATCTGTGTGTTGTTCCTGTCTTTGCATTATCACTCTACATGTAAAGTCTGTTAGCCTCCATCATCATTGTTTCAGCTACAAAGCAATAGTGAGCACAAGTTCAACTCTTGCTTGGGAGGGCTTGATTGGTGTGGAGTGTCTGGTGTGTTTTTTTTTTTGTTTTTTTTTAATGTTTCTATCATTCTGTAACCTACTCTGGAGCTATTTAAATCACATTTGACGTAAGTTATGTTACTGTGACACAAAAACAATAATGTTGGAAAACATTTCTCATTTGAGCAGAGAGCATTTCCTGTTCATCCCATTTATTATCAATTTATGAATGAGATACAGACTTGACTTTTTTTCTGTATGTGTACTTATCAGTTAGGTTGTTTGTTGATACATGATAAGCAATGATCAAATTATTGTTATATATTTTTTCTCATAAGATCTTAAACCTTGAGTACAACTTTTCTGAGATTAAAAATGTGTGTTGAAATGGACATTTTAATTGAACAAGAGTCTAACCAATAAACTAACTTCATGAATTCAGTTCATGAATTTTACTCTAGGTGGCGACATTTACTTTATTTTTTTAAGTTTCCTTATTAATTTGTAAATGTCCTTTAGGCTCTGGGGACAGGCTTGGTTTATGGAAGACCTTTTTAGTCAAATTGGTATTTGTAGTGCAATTGCTGTATGAAATATTGACAAGTTCTTTTTCAATGTGATATGTAGCTTATCCAACTTGGAAAAAAAACATATTTCATCGTACAATATCTCTACAATATAGATCCAGCTCCTGTCTGTAAAGGTGTTTCATAATGTAATTTGACTTATGTTTTAAATCATTTTGGAGTAGATTTGTGCATTTTGAAAAGTTCTGTTAGTGCTGCTGGACTGCAGTTTCACATTTTGGATGTCAGCAAAGATGTTTTTGAGACTAAATGCTGGAGAAAATACTGCAGAACAGTTGATGTTGAAGAATAATGTAATTTTATCAAACACCCGCAGTAACTGGAAGGAAATCCTCTCTCTTCTCCTTCATGTCTCCTAATCCCCCAGATCAACCACCCTCTTCCTCGCCTCTCTCTGCCCAGTCTTCCCCTCTTATCTATAGTGTGTCCTGGTGGGTCGGCCAGAGTGGCTCCTGTTCTCCTCCCAGAGGAACCCGGCTAGAGCTAATCTTCTCTGAGTGTGAGCAGGAGGAGCATGACTGTAATCCTGTAGCTTTATCAGCAAAGCGGGCTGGCCTGGACAGGCTGATAGATAGGATGGAAAGGCCCCAGGCGAAGCCAGGAGACAGTAGGCCTAAAGACAGGAACTCAATTACAACAATGCCTCAATGACAAAGCCACTCACCAGCTAGACACTATGCATAACTTTTAAATATGTGTTATTTGCAGTAAGGTCAACACTAAAATGCCAATTTTATTCCCAATGCTCCTAATTCTAACACTGACACAGTCTGGGTTATTTGTTTTGTAATAGACTAGTAAACAAAGGTGTGTGTTTGTGTCTGTGTCTGATGTTTGTGGTGATCCACAGTAGCATCTTATCCAATTTAGGAGGGCATAAATGAAGCAAAATAAGGAGTGCAGCCACACCATCTAAGGCTAACTATTCAATAGCTGTGTGATGGCAAGCCTATTTCTGAATAATGGAATGATATGATTAAAAGTAATATATTCTTGCGCATTTATACTGAAGAAAGCATGAATGTTTCATACACAAATGCAAAATCACAGGGAGAAGAGAGGGAGAAGGCCTGTAAATTTCCATTTCCATTTCCATATGATTCTTTGAAGGTTTCAATGGCCTCTGCCACAAACTTTGGCCATCCATCTTGACTACCATAATTAAGTCACTAAGATGACTAAATTATCCCTACCAACTTATAATTAAGAATAAAAACATTATGAATGAACCTGTCCAAAGTATTTCAGATTGTATGCATTAAATCATGAAATCATGATGATAAACATGAAGTAAAAAGATGGATCTAAATAAAATGAGATCTATGAATAAAAAACTCCCCTAGTGGTTACACTTTACATCCCTATGCAATAAAACCAAAACCTCATATACACCTTCATACTAAATGTCTCATCTTCCTTCCATAACCAACTAGTCAAACATAAACACCATCATAAAAAAAATGTGTCTCCCTGGGCTACATGCAAGGCTGATAGGTAATAACTAATAATATGTAATAACAGAAACTATTTGCCGGGTTTAGAAAAATTGATTTACTTGACAATCCTAATTAAGAATAGGCAAAGTGGGTAAGGGATTAGAGTCATACATTGCAAATGTAGTTATTTCAACAACATACTTTATGTAGAGGGCTCACATGTTCATATATAATAATTGCACTTCATAATCATGGAGACAGTTTTCCATTTTTCTGAACAGGCTGACATAAATAAATAGTATTACAGAACCAGTGCAGACACACAAAGAACTACTCAGTCACACATCTCAGACCATCAGGTATATAGCCCTACAAAGGTATTGTCAGTGATTGGGACGGCCTGCTCTCCACAGTGGCACTCTAGTACACCCAGGTGTTGTGAAACAGTGGTCACAACTTTCCAGCGAAATATGTTTCATAAAAAAAAAGAAAAAAGGGGTTAAAAGACTCTTCAACTTTCAGTTTTAAGTTTGACATATTAACAAAAAGACAATCAAATGGCACATCCTGCATGGCCTAAATGCCACAGTGTTGATTTGGGTATGCATCAGTTATAATATGCTGTGCTGAGCACCACTCCATCAAATCAATTAAGACATTAAATGACTCCAATCTTTCTATGACTGCATAACTGACAAACAATAATAACCCATGGTATTCACATTTCATACAAACGTTAAAATGTAACACCATACAATGGCCAGCTGATTTGCCACATATTGCAATGGCTGGCCTTGGAATGGCCCCTGGAATTGTGGTACCGCCTATGCCTGTTAACTCAGGAATCACTGAAAACTGGACAAAACAAAATCAACAACAAAGCAGCAGACAACCAAAGGTTCAATTAATAATAATGGAATACCCCCCACCCCACCCCTTCAAATAAGAAGCAGCAGACAAAATGTTTTATGTCAAAAATATACAATATATTCACAAAAACTATACAAAAAAACATAGTTCATGTTTCAGTTTTATAGAAGGGTATCAATGATACAGTAAACCTAGGTATGTGGACAGTGAAGCCTGGATGTCTGCCCATTTCATCCCAGACAGTAAGAACAGCATTTCCATTTTTGCACAAGGACTACAGAGGGATTGCCTGCAAATCACCTATAGCCTTTCTGAGGTGATGATAAAGTTAATTGCTAATTCTGACTTGGTGCTCAGCATTGGTATGATATGAGGAACAGCAGGCATATTTGATGGTCATCCAAACTATAAAAATGAAACGTGAAAAAGTTGTACGATAAACCTGTATCTTCAGTCATGATTATCATTTACCTTTTCAGGCTAATAACGTAGAGCCTTCTACAAATACATGCACAAACTAAAAGGCATGTCTCATTCTCAGATGTTTTGTCTAAACTTCCACAGTAGGCTTATATAAAAGGTTTCTCTTTTCTGTGCCCTGCTGTGTGGCAGCACCATGTCTTATCTGTAGACGGGGAGCTGGATGTGGGTTTGCTGGTGGTGCTCCAGTAGCCGAGGCATCCCCATGGCTTCGTACCCACGGCCCAGCATACGCTCTTTGATGCAGGGAGGGTGGATCTCACTGATCAGGCACTCCAGAGACTGCAGACTGCTGCTAAGTACTGATGCATGGCACAGGCTAGAACTGGGCAGCCCACAACAGAGGCTTTGGTCTGTGCTGTAGGCCTGGGGATGAGGAGGAGGGTGGAGCTGGGGCTGATGACGCGGCAGGTGGTGGTGATGATGGCGGTTTGGGTGGGGATGGGGATGGGAAAGCCCCATGTCTCTAGGCCTGCCCATAGAGGGACCAGTTGCCAGCTCCTGAGAGGTATAACAGTCACTGTCAGGGGTGGGCAGGACACTGTCCCAGGGAGGAGCAAAGTACTGTCCAACAGAGAATTCCCCATGCATGGCAGGACAGTTCAGAGGGGAGGCGCTGACCCGCTCCTGCCCAGCCCCATTACTGCCTACAGTGGGGGGATGTGGCCTGTATGACAGTTGTGTGGAACATGCCAAAGGGAGGCAGGTTTCAGGAGACTGGCTGACCCCAGCCTCTGCCCCTCTGTGCCCCTGAGCATTGTTACATACACCGTACATCCTCAGTGTCCCATGTTGATAGTGCTGCTGCTGCTGCCGTTGCTGAATTTGATGTTGTTGTTGTTTGTGCTGCCACATGGTGTAGTCTCCTTCGTCTAGGTACCCAGCTTTGGCTATGTCTGCACTCTGGGTTGGTAGCACCGCCCCCGAGAATGCCAGGCTACTCTGGGGTGGCACTCCCAGGACAAAGTCGGAGTCTGAGTGGGCCACGGCAGCCACAGCCTGGAGAGAGGGGCTGGCTTTCGCCTCTCCTCCCAGTTGCAGGGCCTGGCTGTGGGGAACTCGGTTCATCTGCCTCATCAGGCTTTGAACCCCAGCCAGCTCAGACTGAGGGGCCAGGCTCTGATCTCCAGAGGCCATCATAGCACTAGAACAAAGTGTCTCAATGGGCACATCGGGGGGCTTACATGAGCTGATATGATAGGCCTTATGCCCATGTCTGGTAGCTGTGTAGCCATTATTGAGAGAATTATTATATGGTGCCACTGAAGTCTGGGTGTATGCATGTTTAGTCCTCTTGCCTTCAGAGTTTTTCACCACACCTTTGATGACCACAGAGGCCTTGACGATGGCCAGCAAACCCTGGTAGCCTCCTGAGTAAGGGTGGGAATAAGGGCTATAGCGTTGGCCTGTGGTGTCTAAGCCATTGACTGTTTTGTTAAGCTGTTTGTGCTGTGGCACCCGGATGTTGGACGGAAAGATTTTGATGGATAGTGGGCTGTTGGCAGTCTTCTGGGCGAAAGCGTCCAACTCTGCAGGAGAAGGGTACCGAGAAGTCATGGAAGCTGGCTCACCTGAGACACAAGCAGACAGAAACAAATAATTAGTCTACACCACTAAGCCTATACCAAAAGCAATGATAAATAGTCCAATGAAACCCAAATTATCCTCATGTCTCCTCTATTTCCTATACTCTCCTTTCCTTTCTTCCCCAAACCCATTTAAGGGAGTGATGGTAGACATGTGTATCTCTTTTAAACTCATTTTAGTGAGGGAGACACCTCCAGCACTGTTTTATCCTTGCTTGATGAAATTAATTCAGACTTATTTCAACCCAGAATTAGTTTACCCAGGGAAATCAAGGAGAGGGGCAGAGGCAACAGGAGAGGAGAGAGGAGCTAATTTTACCACAATGGCTCCAATGAGATTCATTTGATGACATTTAGCCATGAAACCACCATAGGAGGAGCTAGGTAGACGCTGATGCTGGTAAATGTGAGAGGAAATTGACAGCGGTGCCAAAGACTGATGTTTATGATTTTGTAGCTTTCCGTGAAATATGGAAAAAAGCACTCTGTAAATCAAACACTCCTGAGCCTAGCTAATAATTTGTAAATTGTACATATCACTTCTTGCATATGATGGGTATTTCAGCAATTTGCCTAAATGCTGCAATTCTCCCTAGCTTATATCTCTTTTGGTCTTTTCTCAATAGCATCCTAATCATTCAAGGCTGCCCAGTCCCTACCTGAGAAATTCAGTTCCACTTAATCCTTTTATGAACCTGAATTGACTCTACTGTAAAAGCCTGGAGCTTAAATTGTGAGGAAAAAGTTGAGGCAGACGGAAAAAGAGCAATCACCAAGAGGACTGCTATTGAATGGTGTGCGGGAAAGCTGAGGGGACAAACCAAGATTGGATTTAAACACTATTATTCAGGCAATTTCATGCCTGCTTAACTCATAGCGACAAACGAAAGGTGGAAAAGGCGCTCCATTTAAAAACAATAAATCACCTGGTAGAAATTACCACCACCCTTCAGAATGACACTTTTATGGAATTCCTGACATGAAAAGCAAAAGTGGTGAAATTAACCTAGATCACACTGTAGTCAGCGGAAATCACAGCAGCCAAGAGAACAAGGCAGTAATCTGCAATAAAAGGAAGGGGAGAAAAATAAAAAACAAAACACTTCATTTCGTTTTCAATAACAAAACCAATTCCAGCTATGCAGGGGAGAGCTCACTCGTTGTTCCCATTTGAAATTGATTTGGGAGTTCATTTCATTTCAGGCCTACAGTGAGCCTCCAACTGTGAAAATGATTCAATCTACAAGATCCATCTCATGAAGGAAATAAATTGGGTGTTTAAAATGGAGGAAAGAGGTAAGGTGGAGTGTTCAATCCATCCAGCAATCTCCCAGCGGAGCATAAGGAACAGCACCATGGTGCCAGTAGCATGAGTGAATTCTACAGAGTAATACAGCACAGCAAAACACTGCTTATTTATGTATCACAATATAGTGCTGCTATAGAAAACAATGACATCTGGGATGTCGAATGGATGTCTACACAACCTTAAGATGTGAGCCCCCTTCCTCTGTGGTCTGACACATAATCCTACACATGGAGAAAGAGGTAACAAAGGAAAACCAGGGCAGGACTGCAATAAAGCTTCCTGGCCTTTAGCCAAAAACTGAATGTTCTTGACCCTAAATGCTTAGAAGAGAGGGCCATGACCACCTAAAAGGCGTTTAGATGATCTAAAATAATAAGACAGAAAAGAGGAGGCCTAGAAAAAACACCAAACTGACTTCTTGCATCACCATACACCAGCACTGGCACCACTGCACAAAGAGCATCTATTTTCTGCCTTGGATAATGTCGGCCAATTACCAAAAAGAAATAAATATTATGAAACAAATCAAAGACTGCCATTTGTGCCATGTCTTGTTCAGTAAAGTGTCAGTGTTTAGCCCTGAGCAGTGAGATTGGCTTGCTGTTCCATAAACACTTCAAACCTTTGAATGCTAATACGTCTTCACAGGGTGTCTGACTTTGTAAGTCCAGAGATTACAGCCCTGTCAGAGCCACGGAGACACAACACAGCTGTACCACCCACTGTGGCTGGCTTAATGTGGCAATACTGAAACCTCTTTGCCCTCCCGCCTCCCCCCTCCCCACACACAGACACACACACACACACATACACATCAATTAAATATTACAACCATCAATTGCATGATGACTGGGACACCTTGAAAACGCCTAAGATCTATTGGATCACATGAAATCAACACCAGTTAAAGACGCGCAATACAATTTTATTACACTTGCAGCCCCAAATGACTTTTTGAATTTTGAGGACCAATGAGGACTTCAATACCAAGAAATCATGCAGCACAATGTCAGTAAACTGTGCACAGCATTATGTTTACCAAACTAGCCGGTCTGAGATTTCTTTACACTAAAGAATACCAAAAGGCGTTTTTGACAAAAAGAGGTAACTTGATGTTTATTTTTATTTTTTTTCAAGGTGTTAATGAAATGGTCCTTTTCCAGTTTTGATTTGTGACATCCTGGGTACGGAGAAGATTTCCCACCCTAGTCAACACAAGAATTTAATTTGGGCAAAAAGGATGGACATAGGTCATCTCAATTAAGGGGGTGAGGCGTTCTTTTCTGTTGCTGATAAGGCTGATAATATTGTTATATTTTTACATCATAATCTTGTATAATGCAGTTTTACGTTTCAGTATGTGGTGAGTAAGCGAGAAGAAATTTTCTGCAGAAACATTTACCTTGTATTGCTCATGCTCACATTACAGACAAACTGACAGTTGGAAGAAGGACCATGTAACTGCAAGCCCGAAAGCACATTAAAACTTGTCTAGTACATTCAATGACAAATGTCAGTTTAAACATAAGTGTCTGACTGTTTTTTTTTTAAGCTCTTTAAGAAGAAGCTCCTTGTATACTGAAATGGCGCATCAAGGTGCCATTTGTTTACATTGGCCTAGGTGCATATTTCAACCAGTAGATGGTGCATAGATGCTGCAGAAAGCTGTGTAAACATGTGGCACCTTGATGCACCAAGCGTGACCTTTATTCACAGAATACATTTTTGTCCACCAAAATACTTGCCATGTTTCACGAAATGGATTTTGTACCACAAAATATATCTACATAAATAAATGATTTAATTTTAATATAAGCTCATTTCATCCACAAAATGAAAACAGTACATCATTTTCACAAACTCAATTTTGTCAATTAAAAAAAAAATTAAGTGTTGTTTCTGCATTTTGTGGACAAACTCAAACAAGGTGTTTTGGGATTTTGTGTTACTAAAATGCATTCTGTGCAATAAAATTGATTTTGTGCACAAAATTCACAAGGTAACAGTTGGTACTCCATACGCATAACAGATATTAAGAACTATTAAGATATTAAGATATTAGGAGTTTTTATTTATCTTACAATGTATTAACACTGCTTGTATATAGGCAGTTTTCCCTATGATTGTGGTACAGAAAATCTACATACAGTATATGGTCTAAAAAAAACAAAAGGACAGTTTTGGCCATTAGCTCATTCAGACATATCAATAAAAACTTCAATAACAACCAAAGTCAATTTTTATGAATTCCTGAAAACAACTTTTTTTCTCCTTCAGATTGTCAACAAAGCTTATTTTTCATGGACTCTGATCATGAGGTAAACACAGATAATAATAATGTTTTCAGTTCAAGTCAAGAAATGGAAATAAATATGAGGTTGTTCACATGACAATGAGGAAATGACAGCTATGTGTTGTTAGGTAAGGAATGACAGAGAGGAGGTAATTAGTAGTCCGACCTTCAGTACTTAATCACCCTGAACCTGCAGACTGCACAGAGTTTCACACTTCAGCCCTGAGAGAGAGCAGAGGATCCTACCTAAGTCCAAGTCCTCTCTACATGCAAAAAAACACTCACTGAATATAACATCACTTGCTGAGAAGGCAACCTTGGCTGAGGGCATCATGCAGTGCTTACAAAATGTAATTCTTTCACTCCTTTAACCTTTTCTACTTGCTTCTGGACGGCGGTGATTGAAGTACTTGGGATTCAAAAGCTTGTGCATTTTTTCTCAAGAATCAGGGTAATGACACCGACGTGTACATCTAGGTACCTACACTGATATTTATAATGGTCCCACTAGTTAGCACTGAATGTTTCTCAGTTGGAAGGGGCTCCAGGCATGAAGCATGCTGCTTAACTGTTGTAGCACCATGCTGAGAGAAACTGGCATGCTTTCACAGAAAACACCTAATCCTGATTTCCTCGTTTCATGCAGGTGACGTCCTTGGAGGGAAAGAGCTGGGGGTGAGGGCCAATCTTAAACTCTCAATTACCACTATGCCTAATTAACCATAAGAAGGCAGGTAAAGGCATGTCTGTTTGTTTGTGTGTGCGTGTGTGTGTGTGTGTGTGTGTGTGTGTGTGTGTGTGTACACGTATGAGGGGGAGAGAGAGGGAGAGAGAGAGAGAGAGAGAGATAGAGAGAGAGAGAGAGAGAGAGAGAGAGAGAGAGAGAGAGAGATTTATAAATATCAGCATAAAAACATTCTGGAGGGATGAAATACAACATTGAGTATCCACCATGCCATGGTGTATATGGTCTTTCATAACCCTGATTCCACCCCCATACAATCCCACTCAATGCCTTCTGTCACTTTAAGCTGGCTAATCTTTTTCCCATGGTCACACTTAAAGCAATTCCCCCAGATTAGAGTGGTAACCTCATTGTTTTGGAGCTGTTTGAGTTAATCACTAATTTACGGGCAAAACAAGCCCCTGAGGCAGGGCTGAAAACAGGACTTGGACCAGCTCACTGCATTTCCACACCATGGCTCCGCTCTAGACTCACATCTCTCACACACCCAAACGCCAACATGAGGAAATGGGTCGAATGACCACTAAATATGATCCCCAAATATGTTTTATATTTACTGATTTAGATTTTTTACATTTATATGAGATAAAGCAAGAATTCATAAAATATTCCCTGTTAATAACCAGACATGTAGGCTGTAGACTACCAGGCAAATCCCTTAAGTCTTTAATGTTATGCTGAAGACTTGACATTTTTGTCCGATAACATGTTTACAAATATCCTTTCCAGGAACGTGGCACAGAGAACTGGCTGTTAATTACAGAACTGTGGCTCACAGCAGGGAGAAGTTAAATACTTGTTTACCACTCCAATAATCCTGATATTTTAAATACTCTGGCCTACCTTCACAACAGCTCAGCACATTCACAGCACATCTAAAACCTATGTCTCGGTTACCATGACAACCCCCTCTAGGCACACAGTTGGCCCAATAAGCCCAGTCATTACAGCCATGTAATTAATTGGCCCTGCCTTCATTCATCTGTTCGAGCTGAGCGTCTGTAGTTGACTACCTGCTGGTCAGGCAGAGTGAGGACACCCAAACTAGTATCAACTTGACTCAACTGAAAATAAACCTCTGCTGTTCATTTAATTTGTTTCATTTGTATAAATACCTGAAAATCATATTCCGAGGTTATATATTCTTTCACTCATGTTTGAAGCATTCAACTTCCATTGTAAAACATTCAGTCAACATTGAGCCATGTGCAGACCCCCACCCTGCAGTGGCCTCTGCCCTTAAAGAATATCACCATTAAGATGCAGTACCAGCAGCTTTGTTCGTATCAATGTACCCATATAAAGAGGCATTAATATTAATGCCCTACGTGGTTAACAGGGGGGCTGCCAGTTAATGCCTCCATGTGGAACAAAAGGAGGGAGAGAGAGAGAGAGAGAGAGAGAGAGAGAGAGAGAGAGAGAGAGAGAGAGAGAGAGAGCTATAGGTTATAGGTTGCTTCCGTGAGGGTCCTATGAGTTCAGTATAGGGTGGCTCAACCTAGCAACCCAGAGGACCATTAAAGAGATATGGTTGTCACTCACTCACTCACTCACTCACTCAAACACACAAACACACAAACACAAAAAACAAACAGACACTCATTCCCCCCATTTCCTTCCCTCCCTCTCCCCATGTCAGTAATCTCTTCATGAAGGGTGTTCACAGAACAGAGTAACCTCAGGGTTGAACACTTAGTTATGTGTGCTCGAGGAGACTCTGGCGGATACTTCTTTGCACCAGTGTCACTCCTCATTTGTTTCTGTGCCGCTTGGCCCAGCTTGGGGAAAGTGTTCCTCTCAAAGCAAGCCTTCTGCAAGAACAGGCCAGCAGCGTGGGAAAAAGCATTCCCAGTCTCTGCTTTCATGCTGAGAGATAGCAGAGGAGAGCACAGCGCTCATTCACTCTCATCATATAATTCCTAACACTCAGTTACACATAGAATTCTCTCACGTGGGTTTTTGTGGCTGAGGACTTTTATGTCCAGTACCACACATAGCTAAAATGGAACTCGTTTTAAAAAGCACAGCAGCAACTACAAACTGTCTCTATTTAACTTGAACCAACAACGGCTCATTTAATAAAGAAGCCCGGCCATTGGCAGAGGACTCCCATTGGCAGAGTAGTCCGCTTCCTCTGGTTGTGTTTGAAATGTCAGGCTAGTGCTGGAGGCGAAGGGGTGCTGTTCAACGCACAGTCGCTGTACATGAAACTCAGGGGGGGGAAAGGCTCCTGCAGGTAAACAGGATGAGAAAGGCGCCCCTGGTTCTGCCTGAGGCAAACTAGGCCCTTCTGTTCCAGCGTTTAGCAGACAAGTGCTCCACTGATTCCCAATTAATATTTAATAACAAAAAGACAAAGAGGCGTTTCACCCCAGGAGAGAAATGGAGAGATGGGGATAATGGGGGTAGGGAGGTTCAACATTTCAAATTTGAGTGCAGTTGGGGGTAAACTGGACTTGAAACAACATTTTTCAACAAAGCTGAAAAATTACAATGCAAAACCCTCAGTATGATTTCGTCAACCTATTCACCACAAAATCTGTCATGGTTTAAAGGTTAATCAGTCACAGAATTTACTTACCTTCTGTACACCACTAATCATACAATGCTAATATGTTGTCATGCTATAAAGCAATATACTGGACCTGACATTCTCTAATATTCTATAATGCATAAATAAATAAATAATGTGTTGTATTTGTACTGCACTTTTCATTCAGTGAATCTCAAAGTGCTAGAGTTAAAAACAAAAAAAAGAGCTAACATGAAAAGGCCTTCCTGAATAAAAAGGTTTTTAGGCCACAAAGTCCTCAGAAATGTCACACAATTATACATCAGGTTTGAAGTTTCTGTCCAAGGTAACATATGTGATAAGGTCAGAAAGTCAGAATGGCCTGTGTTGGGTCAATCAACTCACAACAGGCACTGAAATCAGATAATAATGGGGTCATTAAATCTGATAATAACACTAATGTGCCCTAGAGGTGAGAATGTACAATAGGACAGCATAGGGGTCTCTAGGGAGAGTCTGGACTTTCTCAATTTTCCACTTCAATGACATTAGTGTGCTTTTCTCTTATATTTCTTTTTTGTGCATGTACACATGTGAGGGATCTCTATCTAAACACATTAAATAGACATACATTCCACAAATTACATATATCACACACATACATTCACTACATAAAAACTCAATGTAAGATTATGCTTTGAATAGAAGTACATATTGCATGCAGAAAAAATACCTGTATGAGAATATTTCCCAGGCCCAACATTTATTTCAAGATGAAGAAAAAAATGATTGGAGAGCAGGATCAATCAGATAGAATAATCTTGACTACTGCTCTACTCTCTAGACAAAAAGGTGCATGTATTTAATATAGGCTGAAAGGTGCATGTATTTAATATAGGCTGAACTAACATTGATTATCAAATTATGGCAAGAGTACTGTACACTGTAGTGTTCATGGTCAATATTTGCATACAGTAGCCTTCCATTTAAGTACAATTTGAGACCAAAAAATTGATTGTTAGTGTCCAGGGTCCACATCTATATATCATAGATGTATGGTGCTTTCAGAAAGAATTCAACTCCCTTGATTTGTTCTGCATTTAGTGGTGTTACTGCCTGAATTAAAAATTGATTATATTACGATTTTTTCATGACTGATCAATACATAATAATCCCTAATGATAAAGCAGATTTTTTTTTTTTTTTTACAGATTAATTCAAAATGATAGGAAAGTCAAGACATATTCAAGCCCTTTGCAGTGATTCTCCAAACTGAGAATTAAACTTCCTTTGAATGTCCTTGAGATCCCTCTACAATTTAGTTAGAATCCACATGTGGCAAATTCAACTGACTGGACATGATTTAGAGTGAAACATATACTGTATGTGTATATAAGGTCACACAAATGACAGTGAACGTCAGAGTAGAAACTACCATGAAGTCCAAAGAACTGTCTTCAGAGACAGAATTGTGAAGAGGCAGAGATCCGGGGAAGGGTACAAAACAATTTCAAGTGTTTGGAGAAAAACAAGAGCACAGTAGGCTCCATCTTCAGCAGATGGAAAAAATATGGAACGACACAGATTCTTCCTAGAGCTAGTCGTCCGGCCAACCTGACCAACCGGGCAGGAGGGACCCTGGTCAGGCAGGTGACCAAGAACCGAAGGATCACTGTGGCAGAGCTACAGTGTTTTTTAGCTGCGATGTGAGATCTTGCCGAAAGAACGACAGTGCAGCACATCACAAATCTGGACTGTATGGCAGAGTAGCCGGAAGGAAGCCACTCCTGACAAAAGGCACATGACAGCAGCCTGGAGTTTGCAAAAAAGAAGTGAAAGACTCAGAGGGCATGAGGCAAAAGATTTTGTGGTCTGTTCAAATAAAAATTCATAAAAATTCTTCAGCCATAATGCCAAACGCTATGTCTGACAGAAACCAGCATAGCTCATCATCCATCTCCACCACCCCCAGCGTGAAGCATGGTGGCATCAGCATCATGTTTTGGGACTGCTTTCAGCAGCAGGAACTGGGAAACTAAAGCCTCTTTCACACATAGAACCATAACATTGACAAATTAACTTTTCCGGCAGCTCTATAGTGGTTTGCCCTGTTCACACTATTAGCTGCTATCCATAAAGTTTCTGTGTAGAATGTATTCACACATGATGGTCACAGATAGGTGAGGTGAGGCCAGATGTTGTGTTTAAGATACACAATGGAAGATGTCTTTTGTTAGCAAGCTAGCCAAGAAACAATTGATAACAAATAAATAAGACATTCCCAGATATGATACACATTACGTGAAGAATTGCCTTTGCAGTCACGTTAGGGGTATGGGGACAGGGATTTAGCTTGCTGGCTAATCTAAGAGTTTGTTTAAAACTAACACTCTAAACGAACACAGTTGCTTGGCTTGGTGACTTGTGATTGGCTGAATGATGAGGGGCAAAACGAGCCTTCAGCCCTGCAGCCTCGACCATGGGGGGAAAAAAACAGACAAGCATTGCCTGAGGATCTCAGACAGCACTCCGAGTCATAAGTAAGTTAAAAGATCTTAGATGTATCTACAAACCAGACCCAGCAGAGATTTATAAGCCATCAGGAAAAAAAACCCCAAAAAAAACAAACTTAAAATCAATTGTAGCACAGGCAACCGCTGCAGAGTAACTTAATTTGGCGTAATATCTCATGATGTGAATCTACACTTTGTCATTGACCTGGCAGGAGAACACTACACAATTTGGACCTGTGCACAAATAACATGGCCAAGGTAGGCTATAACACATAAAGAGAACAGTATCGGCCCAAGAACTGAGCCTGGAGACGCATCACATTTAATCAGTGAAGCAGAACAAAGATAATCACAAATGGAGACTAAGTATTTTCTGTTTGAAAGAATCAGTTTAGGTTCGCCCCAACGATACCAACCCAACCTATCAATTAGTATACCATGATCAATCAAGTTGAAGACTGTGCATATGTCAAGCGACACTAACATGGAGTGCTTTTGGGACATGAGTCCACGTTGGCCTGCACACATTTGCACTGCCAGCTCAATTAAAACATCCCCGTCATCATCATCAGGAGGCCCAGACAACATCCCATTATTTTAATTCTAGAAACCTCCCAACAACTGAATTCTCAGCGCAAAGTTTAAAAACTTGATGAATGTCTGCATGAATGTGTGTAATAATAAACAGTGCAAATCAAAATGAGTATTTTTCTAAACTCATTACCATATAGTTTCAACATGATCTTTCCATGCACTTTGAGAAATCTATATGCACAAGCTTATTAATGAGACTGAAACACATGACCAGTCATAGCTGATAATAAAGCATCAGGCGCATGAACAGGCTCCGCTCGTACTATCTGGCCCTAATAAATTGTGTGTCTGTGATATCAAATTATCTGCAGAGTGCTTGTTCTCTGTCCTCTCTGGTTAAGTGCCTTCACCTGTTTGATGTGGACTCACCTTTGTGAGTGCAGGGCTGCGACGGTGGTACCGGTAGCAATAATGGAGGTGGTGGAACATCCAGGATCTTGGGGGTGCAGAGCAGACGCTGGTTCTGCCGTCTCTGGATGCAGGCCAGCATGGTAGTTCACTGGGGCTCTACAGCTGCACAGAGCTTTGGTAAACCTGCTAGTGTAAAGGGAAAACAGGATTGTTACTTTCTGGCCAACACCAGAATTTTCAACTAAAAGACAACCTTAAACACAATGGAGGCTAAATGATCCCCTCCACTTTCCTTCCCATGTCTTCTCATTTTCAAGATATCTTTGACTTTGCAGCTTGGCCACATAGTGAGGAGGAACACGGGAGAAAACATAGATGCCCACTTTACGATAAAGTTTGAAAATACATCAAATTACAAGCAACGAGTGGTACTTAAATTCCAAATCCTACATCAAAACATCAGCTAGATCTTGGAAGAAAATTGCAAGCTTGCTGCTAGATGTTACAGAAACCCCATAGGAGTCTCTCTTATCTCAAAAACATCTTTCCCATTATACTTCAACAGCCTATATAAAACTGTGCACCCGCATGGGTCCTTTTACCATATTAAAATTCAGGAGCCCCCTTTGAACTGCTGAGACTATGCATCTAAGATAGTAATACCACTTAATAATGAGTCCATTTACTTCTTCTGCTTAGTTGTTATGATGGCTCTTTCCTGTTATCAACCTTGTTCTGTCGGTTGCTATAACACAGATCATTTACAAGGCCTCCTGTAGCCTTGGGCTGTGCCTTTCAATTTGTAACTAGCCCAGAGAACTGGGCTTCTTGTTCCATAAATTTATGGCAGTATTGATCAGCAGAGAAAGCCAAAAGCAGCTCTCCCCCTAAAATAGGTTCTGCTATTTGCAGAGTTAAGTAATGTCAGAGGTAATGAGTGGCTGTGTCTGACAGAAGCAGCCTCTTCCCAGCAGTACTGATTTAAGCCATCATTCTGAATAGAAAGCTAGGTATTATGAGAATATTTCACAGGTAAATGCATCTTTAACATTCTCTTTGATTATCTGTTGGAGTCAGCAAATCTGAATGCTAGTATTGCAAACTGCAGAACCTGAGGCTATCTCAAAACAGGCATTACTGCACCTGAATGAGATGCCAGACAGACAAGTGCTGTCTATGCAAAATATCAGTCTTAGACCTATCTATCAATATATCAAAAGACTTGCTCTTCAGTGCAAATGAAATGAAACAAAGTGCTTTCATTATGTTGCGGTAGCCCTCAACTAGGCTAATATGAGCGTGCAGTGTGCAGCCGCCAGACTGCCCTCATTTCTTTTTCTTGCTCAGTTTTTCTTCTATGGTTCTTTTGGATTATTGTTTTCATTTCTCCCTCAAGGTCCAGAGGGCAGCTTAAGTGAGTCAACCACAGAATAGAGTGTTCAGTCACTAGCTGCAGAAACATGATTACCTCCACCTCAAAAGGAGGAAGGACCAGAGTGGCTTTCATTCTAGTCAGGTGCCTGAAGAGATTCTCCGTCTCTTCTTTTTCTCTTGCACTCACCACCCCCCCATCCCCCCATCTGTCCCTCGGTGACAAGCCCACTTCAAACTGCAGCCTTTTGCATCTGAGCACACATACCTGAACAGCTAAAAGCCTTGGCATGGTCAGATTCCATCTCAAAAAGAATGCCAATTTCACAACAACCCTTCCATTACCACACATTTGTCAGATGGGGGGTTGAGCAGAAAAAAGCAGAAAGAACAGAAGAAAGAGAAATGGTATCTCCAGGGAAATCCCTTCGCCACTTAACCAGCAGAAAATGAGACGAATCGGAATACCTTCCATTACTCCCCTAATTTGCTGCTGGATGAAACTGCATCAAGGAGGGCATTATAATTCA
The DNA here is from genome assembly GCF_046629955.1 of Centroberyx affinis. NCBI lineage: Eukaryota > Metazoa > Chordata > Actinopteri > Beryciformes > Berycidae > Centroberyx > Centroberyx affinis. The sequence goes on from NW_027278795.1 coordinate 184,360, forward strand.
GAGAGAGGCCGGTGGTTTAAAGCAAAAAGTTTTTACTGAGAACAGAAGAGGGAGCTAGAAAAGAAGGCATAAAAGCATACTTTCATCCTGTTATCTAAATTTAAAATTTAAAGAGATTTTGCGAAAACGTAAGCTTAAAATTGCCTTCATACTCTCGAGTAGAATTACTAAAAAAGGGAAAGATCAAAGTGATCCCAGACAGCAGAATTATATTATCTGGTCTAAGATCTCAAGTGATATCAATTCTCCAACCCTCCACATAATGTGTTGCTCAACAAAAAACAGGTTTTGTGTCTTGCACGTCCGAATGTACTCTGTCTATACATTCATGCGATACAGTTTTGAGTAGCTGAAAAAATATATAAATTCAGCATGTGACAACTAACTAGGATCATTAACATAATTGTCACTGAATGTTGCCTCCCTCCAAGCAAGTTTTCTTCAATCAACTTTTCAATCAGCAGCTAATCTTCATTTATGCAGGACATTATCTTATAGGTTATAAATCCAATGGCCATTTGTCTAGCTTCTCAGCTTTCCTGTGATCCCTCCTCTTCCATTCCCATGTTTTATAAGTTAATGTCTGCAAGGTCTCCACTATCATGGATAATAAGAAAAGGGCACAAAGTTTAAGCTGCAAGGACGTCTAATCCTTGCCACTCTGGGGCGACATCAGTGCGGCTGATAAGCTGCGTTATCAGCCATGATGTGGCCCACTGAGAGCTTGCCAGGGAGATAAAGACCTTGTGCTCTGCAGTCCATCTTTTGTCTCCCATGGTTTTTTGATAAGGCTGTTTTGGCAGACAAATTGGCCCGTTCCATCAATGATGAACTTATTTTTCAGAATCTAAGGGAAAATGGCATGAAAACTAAAATGTCTCATTTTCTAACGCATTGTCTGTCCTGGGATCAGGACAGGGTTCTGTGTGAGGAGATAACAAGGCCATTCGACGAGCGACAAGGGCAGTGATTGGGAGACTGGATGATGGCTGTTGTGGTTTAAATGGGCAGAGAACTTATTCTTTCAAAGTTAAACTGAATTGAGACGGCATGCCCTAACAATAAATGCACCCCTCAGAAATACCCTTGACACAGCTATTGATATGGCGTAATCAATCGTTAGAAAATGAATTCCAGCTTCAGGTAAGCTCTGGCTTGACAATCAAGGCTATGTGAATCACATTTATCAGGATAATAAAGCTTGCTATGCACCAATACCCAGAAAATGCACTACCAGATCAAAACAAAATTTGTATAGCATGCTTTCCAAAATGTGTTGATGCCTGTTTTTGGCCTGTTTGATTGTAGAGAGCTGCTGTACATCAGTATCTATCAAAGTGGGGGCATAAAAATGTGTGAAGTGAGTGAGACCCTCCTAAAAGCCCTAAATTACACATGGGCCTCCATAAGAGCATCTGTCTGACCTTCTGGAGTCTTTCCTCTACTTAAAGCAGCATCAAGGGTCTGAGCTGGGGGAGAAGTGCATAGCCCAGAGGCCCTCGCTCTCTACAAACACAAAATTGCACTGAAAGGAAGATACACACTAGCTTTTTATACGCACACACACACACACCATCGTCAACCCACTACATTCACGCACCCCTCCCTATCCCAATCATCTCAGCTCCTGTTAGCAGGTCTCCGAATCCTCAGTTAATAATTAGATGTTAATGATGAAAAATGTTTAAGATGAGCACTCTTTTAACTCTCTAGATGGATTAGCATGTGCTAATGTTTTTCCTTCCCTTTCCACCCAGAAACTGTAGACCAGCAGTACGGACAGCGAAAAACCAGAAGATAGGAAAAAAAAAAGACACAGTAAGGTTAATTTACAAAGAAATAAATGATTCACATACAGAGGTACTGGTTGTTATAGAAGTAAAAAAGCAATGTCTAACCTCTTGAGTAAAAGAGAAGTGGTCTGTGAGTTACAATGCATTTACTGTATAATTACGCTGTATGTTCTTTATTGTACTTATAATACAGTCTTCACGGTAGGCACTGCAGGATCCTGTCTGAGTAATGGAGACAGGACAAGTAGTCAGACAGTCAGACAGAATTAGACAGCAGTGCTGCTGCAGCTGCTGGTTTCATCTCTACACACACACACACACACACACACACACACACACACACACACACACACACACACACACACACACACACACACACACACACACACACACACACACACACACACACACACACACACACACACCAATTCCCCCAACCCCCTCATACATTTTTAATAGAATCTATTACTCTTGGATTAGCCGATAAGAGCCGGCCTGGTTAAATTCTCTAATAGTTTGCATAATTGGTATCAGAGCACTATATAAGAGAGACCCACATTTCTCTCTCTTACATTCTCCTTCTCTGTGAAAAAAAAAAAAGACACGAAGGTTCAAATACAGGATAACCAAACAACCCGGAGCCACTCTGCTCTACACCATAAGCACACTCAAGGCCCGAGGCTGATAACAATGAGCCTCATTTCCATTGAGATTAGCTCCTATAAAAGGTATTACAACAGTGTTAAACAGGGCTTCCTACACAATTCATGCACTCCCTCGAAATATATGTAAAATAAATACAACGGCTGGAGCAAAATTCAGAGCGATGTCCGGGGGATTCACTTGGATGGAAATCATGCAGCATTTATGGTTGGGTGTCTGGGAGGTGGATTGTGTTTCAAGATGTACAGTATGTTATGCACAGGCTTGTTCAACCACAACAGCATTTTAAGATGTTTTGTTTCCATAGTATGCTTGTATAGGGAAATACAATACAAGAGGAGATCATTTTACACACATTGTTTATGAGGCCGCTCGATTTCCACACTTAACTTCAGCATATGAGCGATTAACACAGCAAACCAAGATCCTGGGATTTGCCTCCTAATCTCTCTCCATTTTTTTTCAGTTCATGTACCCAGGAAAAATAATTATTGCATAAAACTTTGTAGTGTAAAAGGGTAAATCATCAAACCATTCTGAAAATAAAAAGCTCAACTCTATGATGAATCATACACCACTGACAACAATTTCAGGGAGTTTTTCTTCTATTTATTCCCTTACCATTGCAAAGACCACATACAATAGGCTACTGCATATATAAATACATATCACTTATATATAACTAATTTTCCTCATGCTCATTGTGGTCTGAGCCCTGTCACTGCAGGCTGCTTTTCTGTTGTGAAGGTATTTGACTGCATTTTTAAATTGCATTTTGCCCCTGCACATCTAACCACCTGCCCATGATAATGAAACCTCTAACATTTCCATATGCCACACAAAGAAATATAAAAATCTGTTATTACAGTCAATATATGAGCTTTTTCTTTAGCAACCTCTTACTGTTGACTTTATCAGTCTATCTATCTGAAATCTACATCAAGCACTACAATATTGATTTGTCTTCATTCCACCTATTGGAATTATTTGGGAATCCAATAAACCATGCACAAAATTATATAATCTATGAACAGTTTCTTGGATGGAAACAATGTAGGAAAAGCAGAGTTAAAATTAAGATTTTTTTAAGCTATATGCAAAGGAATGTAATGTAATGCGTGAAGCTTGCCACCACACTTCTCTACTCCCACTACCTAATGTGATAAAAAAAAATAAAATAAGCTTAAATTAATAATGTCAGTTACAGAATGAAAGCCAAGATCACCTTCACTGACAATATCCTCTCTACATTTTTTCAATCGCTGCACAAACGAACAAATGATGCACAATAGAGAGGATAAAAGGTTTGAACTGAAAGACAGCCCAACTACTCGGGATTAGAGCATGAGTGATTAATTCTGTCAACAGCAGCTACATGATCTAGCGTAAAATATTCGTCAATATAAGGTTTTACAGTTTGACAAACAATACATCATTAATTTAAAATGTGAGCATAGGCTATTTCTACGACCTTGTGAAAGCAGTCGGTCTTTCAAAACAGTCTTTGCGAGATGCTCAGTGCTTCAGAATAACATAAGTAATATATCCAAACTATAGATGAAAAGGACAATGAGCTCACCGTCTCGATTTTGAAATTTGCCCAGCTCATGAATATCTGGCACTTCTTGTTTGTGCACATTTGTCTCTGTGCCCAGCAGTCGTTTTTGCACAGGGCTTTAAAAACTTAGGGGGAAACCACCATTTACTGTATTGCTGCACAACACAGTTTTTAAGGGATTCCCACAGTAAGGAAAAGTTATAAGGTTTAAGGTTATACTTATAGGATTGAAAATTTATGTTTTTTGGAAAATAGTAATTCCAACTCCATGTGTATACAGATGCAGAGTACTATATTAGCCATGAATACAAAGCTGCACAATTAAGTCTTATTTAAGTGAACAGGCCTGGTAGGGAGTAGGAAGCCTTGGACTCACCCAAATCTGCCCTTGCACACAGACGGTGCCAAGGTAAGAGGAACACTCTGCATGGAGTAAAGTCTGACCAATGCCAAGGTAGCATTAGAAGGTAAACAGAGCCTTATCTTATCCTTATCCCACATATGAGTGTGCTCACTGGGACACATTGTCAAATAACTAGGGGCACGCTGTCCAACCTTTGGAAAACCTTGACTTCAAAAGATAACAGTTAGAGAAAGAGTGAGCTTAAAGTTGTTTTGTCAAAACAGATATATCCTTTATAAGACTTAAACCCTAATTTAAATTAATTTTGACATGTTGGTCAACTAAACTGTTATTAAAATGACAGAAGATGACAGACAGCAGAAATTGATTGGTAATTGCGGGGACATTTTTTGAAGTAATTCAGATTTGATGTTATTTAAGTTAAGTTAATCATTTCCATTGCTAGGGGCAATGAATGGAACTGTGGTCACAATCTGCATGTGACAAGTTTGTTACCGTTGTTTCAATTACTCTACAATCGTGCACCTCTCAACTGAATCAAAACAAGCTATTATCCAGAGATACAGGTACTGCCCTTTGCAAATTAAGTCCTATAATGGACACGTGCCCATGCTTCAGATAACAGCCACGCTGAAAAACAGACAAACAAGTCAATTTCAAACTAATTGAAAAATGTTTTCAATGTGCAGGGAAGCACACAAACAGAATACAGACACAAATAATAAAACAAAGGACGAAACACCCAATTTGATGTAATCTGGTTCATAATCCACCCACTGCCAATCTCATCTCCTGGGACTGCAAACTATGACATATGAACTTATGAAATAATCAAAAGTTTTAAATGAATCCATATACATGACAGATAACATTGGGTGCCCTTTCTTAGAAAGAACACATGCAACTAAGCTTGTTTTGGTTTTGCATTTGTATCATTCCTCCGTGGTTGAAGCTGACCAGAGCCAGACTTGACTAGACCAGACAGAACTGGACATGAACACCGTGTACACACACACGTTTCTCAAGTTCTTCAGTGACATCCACTGAAAGAACTATTTGGTCAATAAAATTCTGTACTTTATTTAGCCAACATAAAAAAAACAAATGTTGATATATCATTTCTAATCAGCCATCAGCAATTTAATTTCACCAAACTCACCGAGGAGTGTTCAAACTTCCCCTCAAGCTTCTCTTAAGATTTAATATGCAAAAGAAAAATCCCCCACCACACACACACACACACACACACACACACACACACACACACCCCTCCCATTCCCACCCCTCTTCTCACCAAGCCCTCTCCTTTGCTGCACAGGCACAGCTGGTTCAGTGCGGTGTCAAGGGTCACTGATTCCTTCAAGTCATTAAAAATGTTAATAAAACATAGGACTCATAAGAAAAGATTGAGAAAATGCTCCCTGTAGGTGTCCCACATGGGAGATAACTTCTTTCTTTCTTCCACTCTTAATGATAAGCTCTCTACCAAGCATCATAGAAACAGCAAACTAGGAAAAAGGCTCTTTGATCCCTGCACTAACCCAAAATGACATCAGCTTGCTGCCTTCCCATTAAGGGCAGATAATGCTGCATCAAGTGCAATCTGGCAGTGTATATCATTAATGTGAGGTAATGACTGAGCGCCGCCATGTAGACAAACTAAAGACTACTCAAGTTCCAAATAATACTGGCAGTCCCGTCCCCTCCCCTCCCCAGTGACCTCAGGGGCCCGGTCCTTAACCCTCCACCCTTAACCCTCTGTCCCTCTACCCCCTCATCCTATTAAAATGAAAAGACCAATTAGACAGATTTCAAAAGATGGCAGGCTGCCTGTAATTACACACGACATCCCTTTGCAGATAAAAAGGTGATTACTGTGGGTGCACAGGAGGAATTGCTTAGCAACCAAGCCATTGACATTATCTCTGTAAGAGGAGCAGAGACATTGGGTAGACATTGTTTTTTTTTTAAGTCAATTTGCATCATCCTGTCATTCAATCTCTTGACTATAGACTGATACACAACACAAATAACTAGCCAAGAATTTGGAGGTACATGGATGGCATGGTGGAAAAAGACATGACCTTAATCAGACCTTGTACTGGACTGGATAATAATCATGCCACAACCAAGAAAAGGCCATTCGCACGTTAAACAGTTTCCTTTGGCCCAGTATAGCGCTTGAGATTGAGTGAGCCTGGAGAAACGACACAGTATATCACAGGCCAGTGCCACTATATCTCAGCTTTGCTTCTAAGAAAGCAGAGGGGAGCAGGCAGCCAGATGACAAATCCCTTCTCCTCATAGAGCTGGAGATAGACTGCTGGGGTGAGATGTGAGATCAGCGGGAAACCCCAGGGATACCTACACACGACTGTTCAAAATTCTACCCAATTTACAGGCCTCTCAAACACGTTCAGGCCCAGACAAAGCACATGTCACACCAACAGCCTGAACATAAACACAAACAGCAGTGCTGCAAAAGTAGAGAAACTAGTGTTTACTCATTTATTTTACACAGCATTACCACTGGTCTGGTCTAATGGACTATAAGCCAAAAGCACAATGTGCAATGTCTGTAACGCCATGTTAACAAAAATATTTAAGATGTGTTAAAAACAAGACAGATCATGTAAAGCTATTCAAATGTAATTACATAGTGTGTCTACGTCCTGTGGTATATTACACTACACACTGACTGGCAGGTGAAAATAAGATAAAGCCACCTGCTATTCAAACTCTAGACTTTACAGCATTCTGAAAGCAGCCCAATGGATTGAATGTCAAACCAAGATCTATGAATAAAGCAATTTCCTTGAGATGTTAAGGCACTATATTTTTCAATTAGGTAAATTACATTGTGGCAGCTCAAAGGCCATAATGTTTATTTCATGATTTGAATACATTTAGAGGCAAATGATATGAGAAGCAAAGACAGAGAGAGAGGGAGAGAGAGAGAGAGCTGCCCATTTATGATTGTGCCAGGCGGCAGGCGAACCAAGATAAAAAAAAAAACATAACGTAGCCATGGGGCTTCACACATCTTGCTCTTAGTTTTGGTCAGAAACAATAGCAAATAGGACAATAAACTGCAAGCCTTTTCTCTTTTCTATCTCTAGCGGGAAGCTGTGACATCCCATCTTTGTGGGCAATAAATGATCTGACACAAGCAGGAAGGCGAGCAGGATAGAATTTCACACCTGGCCAATAATCTATATGGCCCTCTGCTGCGGCTAACCTTCAACCTCGGCTGCCACCGGTGCAGTGAGGTGCGATGATCCCACCTCCGGCTCAGACAATAGAACTGGAAGCTAAGCCTTCACAGGCTGCTTTGAAAGACCAATAATATACTTCAAAGCATTTCCTGTATCCACTGAGATTCTGACATACAAATCCCCTTTCATTGCAAGCTGTGCATAGGTCACAAAACCATTACCGACTCACGACGCAGGCAGATGAGACGGACTGCTAGACTTGACCCTTTTGACGCTTTTGTATTGGTTCCTATCAGAACAGTTTCCCCTCAAAGACAATCAGAAACTAAAGGTATTCCGGTACGCATAGGTGTCTTGCCTTTAAATGGAACAAAATCTATCATATTAACCAATTTAGGCCTACTGTATCGTAGGTTTAACTATTCCCCAGCCTCAAACACATTTCAATGAATAGCCTACCACTTCAATAATTCATCTAATCAGTGCTGGTAGCTAACTGGGTTCAAATGTCTCACGGAGTCGGTCCATATAAATCCACATGTGCATTATAGTAATAACAGTAGGACACTGATGTGTTGTAAGGGCGAGACGCTCCTATCCATTAGTGCGCACTGGGCATCTTCACCCCTTTAGCGCTGTCGACCCAGAAATCAATGCAGGGCTAATCCTGACAACACGCATTGAAACATCTTTCACTCACTAGCCTAAATCCCTTTCCCAATCCATTATGATCATTTAGGCTGTAGTATTACTGGAGCCTACACAGCTACCATTCAAAGCCAATTCGCCTGCTATAACTGCAGAGCAAAGAAAACATTTTCTGCACTGAATATCTTTTAGCAAATAGAGCACAGAGTGTCAATTAAACATTAAATGTATTGATGCAAATCAGAAGATAATCAATTTCTTACAGAGTTTTATCTTATCATAAGGCTTGTTTATCTTTGGTTCGCCACGGCTGATTGGTTGTTCTCCCAGTCGGAAGGCGTATTTCCTCTGCAAAAGCAAGCTCGCCTCTAATGTCCCGATGAGTAATGGAAAACTCTGTGGAAATATCCATTGATGAGGTCAACTCCATTAACGGTACTTCTTCGACATGATTAATACTCGCGTCAGAGGTAATTTCGCCGATTGTGTTTTGCGTGTCGCTGCTTACGTCTCCTCTCGGCAGCCGACCGAGCTAGGCTACAGTGTGATGTCGGAGTGGAAACGAGTCGTCCGCACAGTTGAAACCGGCTTCAGACCAATCAATCAAGGGTAAATTTGAATATTCCCACGGCCCGGCCAATCGCCTGAAAGAGAAGGCGGTCGCTGTGGTGATGCCAATTCCATCGAAGTAAGCACGTTGCTGTTTCGCGGAAAAATTTAAAGGCAAAGAGCGCTTGACATCAGCAGAGAGGAGAGATCAGAGAGAAGTAAGACTGTGTTACACAATCACATTTCTCATCACTCACTACAGTGTCAAAAAAAACCCTGCAGCAGTGAACAGGACGTAATTCGGTGTAACTGTCACAGGGGGATTACAGGCTACCTGTCCTGTAGGCTACACTTACTGGTGGCATGTTACAGTGGCCTGCTGATGCCCAAAAGAGTACCAGTGGCACAAGAAATCAACCATGCCATAGCATCAGAGAGAGAGAGAGAAGTGGGAATTTTGAAATGTGCAGGAATCCTGAAAGCCTTTCCGTTACAAATTATTATTTCATCACTAATATGGCCTGACAGCATATTTCACTTCAAAAGCTTTCTCTCAGGTAACTCTCGACAGAAGCCTGTTGCGGCTTGTTGCTGAAAATTATTTAATTGTGTGTGTGTGCGTGTGAGTTAGTGCTGTGACAAACACCTACAGAACCATAATTGGATTTCATGCCAGTTTATCCGGTTCTGAAACTATTAGAAACAGCATATGGAATAAGAGCATGTGGCACTGAGTGCTCACCCTCCGTGTTAAGACTTAAGAATGTATTTTTATGTTGTATGCATTTTGCTTCCTGAGGTGGGAGCAGTGCAGCAAGATTGTTCAACATCATTTATCAACGTAATAGCCTATGCTGCCTTGCTTGTTGCCCTTAAGGACATGAGGTATGTGAAATATCCACAAAGCAAAGACAGGATATATGCAACCTTTGTTTGAGTGCTCACCCAGCTTAAATCTAATAATATTTCCCTGTGGCTGTCAAAATGACTCAACTTGAACATGTTATAGGAGCTAATGGCATCACAGTGCGGGCTGACTGCCTCGAGGTAGAAGTAAATGTAGCCTACCTGTGTGTGTGTGTGTGTGTTTGTGTGTGTGTGTGTGTGTGTGTGTGTGTGTGTCCCAATGCCTCTGCAGGTGCTGTCACACAAAAATGACTCCAATTCCACCATCTGGCTGATGGGGTAAAACAGCTGCACCCACCTCTGCCCTTAAGCTTCTGGCTCCCTAATGTCACCCTCGCATCTTGCATCTGTGACCTCATGTCCCATTTACTCAGACATGCAGAAGCACCCCAACACTCAGGGCACTTTGTCCATCCTCAGAAGCTAAATTAGACTTTGAACAGCCCTTTCCTTTCTCCAGATTAAACCCATCATAGTACTCTCTGCACTCCGATGAATATTCCCAACGCTATGCGAGCTTGTCACAGTGGAAACCAGCCAGACATATTCACTACAAATCCAAACCTATATTGGCTCTAAGTGAAAGACAGATGTTTCTTATCCTTTGAGGAAGACAATTGGGTGCACAGCCAGAATAAAGACTTCATGCAGACATATTCTAACCCACTGTTGCTGTCACAAAGAATATTGAATTGTTTTTTGACAGCTCCCTGAGTGTCATTCTTCAGTTTGAATGAGGCCTGCAGATGGCAAATGAGGTTACCATGCCAACTGGTGTCCCTATATTGAACAGTGAAGAGGTAGATGGGGAAACGTTCTCTCGTTAATCACAGATTGTTGTCACAGCTATACCACAAACGGAAAATTAATTCGTACTGATCAAAGGGAATTCACTTTAATCATGTGCCAGTGGATCATATTATACTAACATTACACTGTTCAATCCACATGTGGCAAAACACATCATGGTGTCTCCAAAATCCAAGTGTTTTAATTGTTCAGTCTGCAAAAACATCACACAGACATTTTCACCCAACGGCCACCTTAGGTGAAGGCACGATTCTTGTTGAGAGAACCAGCAACAGTAAATTATACAGTACATTACCTTCTATTACAGAGTAATTATAGAGTACATTACCCTCTACTTTTAACCCTAACCCTTCTAAACCCTATTCAAAGCACACCCTCCCACCCCATCCTGCATGCGTGTTATGATCAGCGGTTAACCAGCTGGGACAAGACTCGTCTGAATAAATACTGAATACTTCCTTTCAGTGACCACATTAGCAAATAATATTACATGTTTATTCCTTCGGTTGCACCTTCTTTTTTCTCCTTTTCTTGATGTTATATATCATCAAATTATGACTTTCCACAGCAAAATTCCTTTGATATTAACTGGTTCTAGTAAATTATAACAGTAAAGTTTACATTTTTAGAGTACTCATGAGCACTTGTACATGCATTTGTATCCTGTATCCTAGACATATTCTGTAGTTATATTTGGGTGTGTAAAGGCCCTTTCTTAACGATACACACAGGTCATTATACAACAAAACAAACCTCTTGATGTAGTTTTATTACCTCCACAGAAAAGCCTTATTCAAGGTGATGCTGTCTGGGTGTAAGGCTGGAACAGACACATGCCCATTGATTAAATGTACCTTGATTAAAGCACATGATTAAATGTGCCTCAGTAACAGAAGTAGATTTTGTCTTCAAACAATAAGCCCATAAGCATAATGCCAATAATTTTGTACTGCCTTTGGCTCTACAGTAACAACATAACAACATATGCAACAAAACAAAGAGGACAAGCTAACATCATGAAAGCAGAAAACACTACCATGGTATCTCTACGAATTAAAGTCTAGGGACATTTATGTTTATTTCTAGAGAATTCTGAAAGGATAATTCCTCTGCCCTGAATACCTGTGTGACATGTTCACTAACATAAATACTTCAGTTCTAAACATTGCATAACCTGCTTGTTTTAGAATATCACAAGATAACATTATTCAGCTGAGTTACCATAGGGCACACATGTCTGAAGCTGCTAAGTTAAACAGGAAATGAAAGACTTGTGAACATTATAAACCCGTTGCTTTGATGAGTTATTCATGCCGATGACTTGGTATCAACTCTTTGAGAAAGCTTTTGCTTATTTACTTACACTTCTACAAGTTATTTCACAAACCTTTAGACTCATGGAGGGTAAACAGGAAATAGCCTGGCATCAAAGCAAAGGACGCCAACAGACTGAATAAACTGCCAAAAAAGGCTGGGAAGGTTATCGGATCCAAGCTGGTCACACTGGAGGAGGTGGTGGAGGAAAGACTGCTGGCAAAACTGCTGGCGATTATGGATAAACACCTCCCACCCCCTCCATGACATGATAGCCAGGCAAAAGAGCACCTTCAGTAGCAGACTAGTTGCCAGGCCTGGTGACATTAAACCGTCTGTGGATTAACTTTTATTATTTTTAACTTGTCACATATTTATATCTTTATTTATTCATTTTGTCACTTGCTTTTTAGCCATCATAGCCTCTTGTGCTCTTATCTGTTGTGTTTTAATATATTTTGTCATCTGTGTGTGGCTGCTATGAAGACTCAATTTCCCTTCTGGGATTAAAAAAGTTTTCTATCTATCTATGTATCTATCTATCTATCTATCTATCTATCTATCTATCTATCCATCTATCTATCTATCTACACTGCATTTTCCAGCTTAGAAAGGATAAAGGGCCAAATTCTGTCAGAATTCACGGCTAAAATGTTCAGTGTGTCGTAAAAACATGCACATTACTTGGAAATATTTGTTTATAATCAAAGTGTTGTTAGAAAGATATATGCAGCAGGATTTATGAGCATCTCTTAATAAAAAAGGTTCTTTAAAATAGTTATCTCCATTAAATTCCTTGCTCAGCCTATCTGAGTTTATATGGTCATGTCAAAACATTTATAGATCATAATGATGTTTAGCATATCCCATAGAAATATGTGTAGCTGCGATACTGCTGGCTGGTTGGAAGAACATGAAGGATAAATATGCATATGGTCAGGTGAATGACTGTAGGTGTGAAAAAGGGACAGGGACTCAACTTCAGACTAATATTTCACCAACTTTGATTTATTGTCCTTACTAAACCTTGGGTTTCTCTGGATAACTGCTTCTAATTTACTTTGCTGAAATCAATTTAATTCAAGCAGTAAAATGATAACTTATTAAGGCTTCTTCATATATACACTTCTTAATATATAGAGAATGCCACTCCTTAATTTGGATCTGACGACAGAACTGATGCTGTAAACTGTTGCCATTTTTAATTATACATGAGTTTTTTTTACTTTGTTTTTAATTATCATTTGTATTTGTCGACCACATCTTTTTTGGCCTAGGTGGTACAAGATCATACACATCCAAAGGTATTCTCTCCAAATACTCCAAAAGGTATTCTCTCCTACTCTCATCCTGATAGCCATGTCTAACCTCATAGGATGTCCAGCCCTCCCTCTTAAGACTGTCCTCATCAGACCGGAATGAACCTGGTGCTGACACTAATAAAGAGTCCCATCTGTGCCTGGCAGGCAGAAGCGAATGAACCAATGAAGTTCTTGGTAAAGTCTCCTCTTTCAGCCATTGGCGGTGGCTGCCCTCATCTCTGTCATGATGAAAAGGAGAGATTGCAAGGGTAATTAAATACCAGCAGGGGTCTGGGGCAACCCCAATAACTCTCTGTAACAAGGCCATAAGAGACATTATCGCTTAAAGGTTCACACAATTCAAAGAAAACTAATACTAACAGAGCACTTAATGCTCCCAACGCTCATTCTGTTAATAGGCCTGCTTGTTCCTCAGAGAAAATTGACCCTGTAGAGAGATATCTGCTATTGCTCACAGACTAAGTGCAAAAAGCTTTGTTCCTCTTATGCCACCGCTTTGACCATCCTGCGCTAGTGAGAACTGGGTTTGATGTGAACTCACTGAACACTCCTGCTATACTGAGGCTACAGAGTACAGCCTGTTGAGGCATACTGCCATCTGCTGGCAAATGCACACTTGTACAACACTAAGTCTATATAACTGAACAACTATACAAGCAAGGGAGTGTTCCTTAAATTTATAAAGACATTAAATGCATCATGCAGTTACTGGGATGATTATGTGACGTGTCAGGTAGAAACACAAATGCTACTAATAGGTTTTTGCTGTCATATCACTCAGTATTTCGAGTAGCCTACATTCACTCAGAGAGCTACAGAAATACAAAACAGTTGTCTTGAGTCAAAGTAACTACTATTGCCTTATATATGCTAAGGGACTCCAGACATACACGTTTTTCCAATGCTTGTTGTTAATGAAACTACAACATTATTCTCCCCATAACATTTACCATGCACTAAAACAGGCAGACTGAAACTTCAGTTTGCAGTTCAGGATTATGCTGTGGTGAAACAGCGTGCATTAGCCCATTAAGTTTAATCAATATACCTGCCTAGATGCAATATAACCGATGTAGTTGGGTAGTCTAAGGCAGTGGTTCTCAAAGTCGGGTCCAGGGACCCCCAGGGGTCCTTGAGGGGGTTCCAGGGGGTCCCCAGCAAAAAGGGGAATAATTTATTTTCACTTTAATTCCATCCATAAGTAACACAATGACAGAATGTATGACTATTTTGGTCATGGGTTTCATACACTTTCTGTAATAAAACATCTAAAGGCAAAAATCGTATCAGATGGGGGTCCGTGGTCTAATTTGTGTCAGTTTAGGGGTCCTTGACGTGAAAAAGTTTGAGAACCACTGGTCTAAGGTACTTTAAGAGGTAATTGAAGTTGCCTGGGGTTTGTTTATGATGATAAACATTGAGTTACAGCGACAAAAACTTCATTGAAGACTCTTCAAGTTTTCACTGGCGAAATCTAGTAAGTTTCAATGTTGAAATATTTAGTCCCCTTTTGAACAAGGAGGTTTTATGTTTAGGTTTAGGTTGTACATGAACGATGCTGCTGCTGCCTCTGTGTTGATCTTCCTCCTTCCTCTCTGATTGGCCAAGCGTCAATCTAAACTGGGCCGCGTCCCATTCCGAAAAGGGCCATAGATCAGAATCACAGCAAGTTACCCATGGCGCCGCCTGTCGTCTTGACAGCGTTCAGGGCGTCAGCGATACCTCTAGGTTCCTAGGGCAACGCGCTGAAGCTTCTTTCAAGAGCATCATGGGAAACATCGTTGGGTGCTGAAGCGGAGGGAATTTCGAAATATTTCATGATTATGGTAGCTATAACTTATGTTTACATTAGTACGTTTTACTCGATTGATATGTTATACGTGTAAGAGGTAGCTGAAAAACGTAGACTTTTTAGTGACTAGTGCTCCGCGTAGTAGCCTAAATTAGCTAAGTAGCTAACGCTAGCTAACATCTGTTCACACAGTGTAAACAAGAAGAGATCACACACGTTTCCATTGCAGTTCTTTTATTGTAGTTGTTCCATTGTCATTTAAAATGTGTAACGTTATCCAGTGGATATTTAATGATGGTGCTGTTTTCAACCACCTAATTTTCATGCTCGTATTGCATCGAATAGGTTTGTTGTAATGTTGGCTACTCGGTTTAGCTAACGTCAAGTTCGCATGTCTTTATAGCGGGGAGTCTGCAGTCTGATGATCTTTCACTGAATGCATGATCAAGGGACGGCATTGATGCTTATAACACATGGAGCTAAAGTTGGAGGTTGTGTTGTCATCCAGCATCAAGAGGAAGAAGCCATGGCCGCGATTCTGCTGGCTTGGGCAGGTAAAAGAGAATAAAATGTTAAGCATTTGTGACAATGACGCCAACTTAGTTGGTTAATCTTTCTAGCCGCTTGAGAATGATTGTGAACCTGTCATTTCACTCTCTATAGGAGAAGGAATCTGTTTTCCTGTTAGATGACAAACGGATCAGTGAGATCAACATGGTCTCTGGCCGCACCAAGAAGAAGACCCCAAAACTGTATCCCTTGCTCACCAGTGTGGTGACAATGGCTGCATCCCAGAACGGTGAGTTTAACCTCTCAAGTCAAAACAATGCATCATTGCCAATTTGATCATACTGCAAGTTTCTTGTTGTTTTTCAGGTGTGTGGCTTTCTGGACTGCTGGTCTCAGGAGAGCTATTTCTATGGAACAGGGATAAAGACTTATTAAAGACTGCTGCAGCAGTCCCACAAGTAGCTCAGCTGATTACTGCAGTTCAAGGTCTGTATACTCCAATGTGAGGAAATTAGTTTTATACCAGTGTTTTAACTTTTTAAACTACATAAAGAACCAGCAGAGCTGACATTAATCTGCAATAAGTGCTAAAGAAAAACAATATTACACATCTGAAAGACTACAGGCCTGTTGCCTTGACCCTGGTCAGTTTGAGCATCCAATAACTATACAGTATCTACACATGCACGTCACTTTTGAGAGAATGCAGTATGTGGTAACTTGGGTGGGGGTTGAAAATCAACCAAGAGATGTAGAACTAATTATTTTCTCTTTTTCACCCTGGACTTCTCAGTGTCTGTGAATTGTGGGTGGGTGTTGCACGGCAGTTTCTGCTTTTCTTTAGTTGGTAAATTCCAATCATGTCTGTTACATGGCAATAAATTATGAATCTTGAATCCATGGATGAATTTATATGTGTGTATTTTCACAGGGAATGGCACACGTCTGTCTCTTCAGGTTTCGGGGGATGGGATGCGTGTGCTGCTGGTAGCCCTAACAGGGCAGGTGTTCCTGTGGGAGTGTGTAGATGTCAGGGATTTGACAGGTGTACGAGATGGCACTGTGAGGGGGAACTGGGCGCACATACAGCCCCTTGAAGATACCGCTCTGCCTTCTTCACAAGACAAAGAAGCATCCCAACACAGCATCTTTGTTAAGACACAGGTCTGTATACTTTAATTAGAATATATATTATGTCAGTGTGTGGTGGAATCATATAAAGCGATGATCATTTACTCTATACTATTTCTCTCTTGGTTTATTTGCTATTAGCCTGCTCATTTGTATCTCTCTCCAAAACTCCCCTACAGGCTTTGGGTGATGCCTGTTTATCAGCATTTGTTTTCACATCTGGGGAGATGCTAACTATCACCTGCCTGAAAATTCAGTGGGATGAGGGCCATGCAAGAGTGGGGTGAGTGGACTGGTCCATGTGACACTCAGTTATATGTAACAATCATAACTTGTATTGGCTATTACCGTATTTATAAGGAAAAATACAGATTAGATCTTAGCCGTGATTGTGATCTTTCTCTCTGTAGTTCTGTGGGATACAGCATACAGTGGGTCAGCAAGACATACCCTATGTCCCGTCTCACTCCGCCCTGTCACCCAGTGAAGTCCAGAGGGGCATTGGTGCCAGCCTTCTCTCCTGATGGCCAACTATTAGCCATAGTCCTGAACCAGAGAGAGCCTAGGGTGAGCATCTGCCCACTATCTCTATTTTTTACCTTGTTCAATTCTTCATTTACTCCTATTACATTACTCTCTTTGAAAGCCTATGGTAACACTCCCATAGAAGTGTAAAACAAGTTTTGTGTTTCCTGTTTTTGAATGCAGGCTACACAGGTTCTCTTCGTCAGCATGCAAAATTTTGTCTCAATATCCAGTGGACTGGGAGGATGTGGCAGCAAGAAACTGGATATCCCCTCTAAATATATAAGGTACAGTGTGCATAAACAAAAGAGCATTTTGAAACATAAGCACATAATAAGATTATCTAACATAATAATTGTTTAACATAATAAGATAAGATTATCTGGGCAGGAATTTTTGGGCTGTATGTGAGCAGATATTTTGGTTTCTTAAACACTTGTACATTGAGATAATGAACTCAAACAGTTTTGCTGTCATTGGCCCTGTGTTTTTGTGGCTTTTTGTTTTGTTTGATGACATTTTCTAGATATTTTTTTTAGTTCAGCACAGAAATTAACCATGTTTAATCATGGTTGAGACAGCCAAGTCATGTGTTTATAAACACAACCAGCTGTTCACAGCTGTTGTTCCCTAAGAGCTGCGGACCTCCATTATGTCCGCCAAAGGGTGTGTTATGTCACCTGAAAGGCCTCTCTGGTTGGTACTTGTTTTTATTTGCTTTGTTTATAAGGGGCACAATGAATTTTTCTTCTCTTTTAGATCCTACTGGGTGGGCAGTGTGAGCTGGGCACCAGGTGGGCTTTTCCTGGCCTGTGTCCTAAAGAGAGGCTCCCTTCTCATGCTGGCTCGCCTTGGGGGGCTTCTCTCTCTGTCAAGCTCTGGTTGTAATGTTGACTTTGGGCCCGCGCACTTCCTACCTCTTCACCCTCTGGTCACATACAGGTATATGTTTGAAATTTTACTCATCCCTTCATAGCCATTGTTACAAGTCAGTGATTTGTTCAAGCTGAGGTTCTTTGGAATTACAGTATTTTTTCTTCTCCCTCATCTGTAATCATCTTTGTTTATCTATTGCTTCACTGTCACTTTTCAACATGAGAGATAAATCATTGCTTCTATCCTGTTCTTGTTTCGTAAGCATGAAGGAAATATCCATGTAGTGTGTATAAACGGGTTATGTCTTATCTGATATAGTCTTTTATCTCCTCTCATTCATAAAACCTTTTTCTGTTTTTGCACCAACTACCCTTTCTGTCTGCAGGCCACCAACCTCTGCAAGGAAAGGGGAGGCCTCTCTGTCCAGCTCTAGCATGTCTGTGAGGGACGTCCTTAGGCAACGCTATTCTGTCACCTGGCATCCACGGCTGTTCTACCTCATTGTGTCTGATGGCTACATGGCCACAGTGTTGAAGGTGCTAGAGAGGCCTTCCCCTGCGCTGCTGCTGAAGACTCTACTACAGGACACTCGCAATGACCTAGAGAGGGCCAGCCGGGTACTGGAGAAGTCACAGGTGAGAAACGAGGGACTTCAGGAAGTGGGCATTGGGACTTTGTTTTCCAGAGATTCAAACTCTTTCTTCAATAAGCTACAGCATGACATTCATTTTTCTTAGGATCCACCAAATATTTTGTACAGTGAAAGAAGTAGTTTACACAGAGAAAAACACCCCACTTCATACATTAAGAAATTTAGAGGGTGGGAGAATTGAGCAGCAGAGAAATGGCAGAGGAACAGAGAAGAAGAGAGATGGTAGAGGTTTATGTAAATTAAAGCCAGTAAGTTGTATTATGAATAGTAATCATATTCCCTCACCTCCAGCACTGGTGAAATCGAATTTGATTATTATTTCTACAATTGTTTGAATTTATTTGACAGTCAGGTTGAACTAGCAGGCCTATGAATAACAACCAGTCATGTAGATTCCTTTCACCATCTCCAAATGTTGAACATGATTAAAATATTACTAAGGGAATCTAAATTGTCTGAGACTGGAAAGATTATTTTTTTAACCAAACTTTGATCAAATTAGTTTAATTCAGACTAGTGAGTGCTTGCTATCTAATATCATGGGTTGCACTGGCAATTTAATTAATGCGCTTGTGATCAGCTTGCTCAAATCAACCCCCAGTTGTCAGCCAAAATACGTTATCCTGTTGTGGCCAGATTCTTTTTACATTTAAAAAATTTAGTGCAATGAAGATTTGAGGTAATAATCAGTGTACCGACTGTTCTGTTTTTCTGTTGTTGTTTTTTACAGTGTATAGTATACTACGGTGTTCACAGCAATTTGGGCTCTTGACTATACTGTTTCCTCATAATTATTATTTTTAGATTCATGCGAGGGCATGGCTGGAGTCAGTGTCTTGTCTGAATCTGGGCAGCAGCCTGGATGAGTTCAGACCCATAGTCACATCTGGGCCCAACACCACAGACTCAGCCACTTCACCAGCCACAGATGGGTCCACTGTGCCCCTTTTTCTGCAGGACCAGGGGACCATGGGTGGTACCAAGGAGCTTCTTCAAAAAGTACAGGTCTGTCAATTAGTATAATCAATCAATTAGTATAGGCCATGAATGCTGAATTGAATGATTAATTTATGTTATTTGTCTTTAATTTGCTTGCTAGGCTTTTTTTGAGGACGATTCTGATTTAGACGGACCACCTGCCGGTTCCCATGTGGAGGATGGAGGTCGTCTGGAGTTTGCCTCAATGTTTGACACGCTCCACGCCCCGTTGGACTCACAGATTGGCCCTGGTCCTAATCCTCACCTAGATCATGAAAAGAATTTTGTTGACTCAGAGAGGAAGACCCCTCTTCTTCTTCGTGAACTTGGGCAGATCCAGGGTAGCCTGTTAACAGCCTGGGCTTTGGGTTTGTCTCTTGGAAGCACTGTAGAACACAGAGGGCGTCTGCTGAAGTACACTCTCCACTGTGTGGTACGACTTGCTGCTTTGCTCCATTTAATCCCTAGCTCCATGGTCCACACAGGGAAAAAGAATATCTCAGTTTCTTCTTGCTTCCTGCACCTTCTCAAAGCCCTTCTCTCTTTTCTTCCCTGGGATGCCACTCACTCAAATGGGCCAGGCTGCTTGGAGTTGGTGGTAGAGCTCAGTAAACGGCTGGTATGCCTGTTGCTGTCCCCTCTCCCTGAATCCTACCAGACTGCTCACTCTAGCTGTCAGTTATCGTCTCAGAGTCTATCCACAGCCCTGCTTACCCTGCAGCTGGCCTCCGATTCTCTCGACCACACCTACAGTCTGCAGCAAAGAACTGTCTGGGCCTCTGCAGAGCTGGAAGCTCTTTCCCAGCTGCCACAACTCTGGCCTTCAGATATCTACTATGTACCTCTGCTACAGGATGAGAAGGAAGAGAAACCCAGCTCTTTACCTCAGGCACTGCCTGTCCCACAGCGACCCTCCAGCAGGTAGAGACATTCTCTCTCTGGATTTACATATATCTATGTTTATGAGCAAAGACTCAGCTATTTGTTGTTCAGTGGATACCAGTCTTAACCAGTGCCTCTCATGTTTTGCTAACTGGGTCTTAAGGCTATCTCAAAGTCAAACAAGAGTGGTGATTGTCTTTTTTTGGGCAGATTGCTGGGAGTGTGGCAGTGGGTGTACAGGATCACCCAGCAGTATATGGAGGAACTGAAAGGCTGCAAAGGCCTTGATGGCTGGGAAGAGGAAGAGCAAGAGGTGTCTGCCATCCTGTCCCAGATCCAGACAGCTGTTCAAGCTACAGGAGAAAGACTAGAGGAGGGTCCTGCACTGCTACGTTACCCAGGTCTGAAGCAAAACAACATTTTGTCTAAGGGTGCATTCACAGCAAGCATGTTTGGAGCGGTACAATTGAATTCTGGGGCATTTACTTCTTGAGTTCGGTTCGTTTGGGCAGGTGAGAACAATGCCATTTGCACTTGGGTGTGCACCAAATATCTGCACTGAGACCGCCTGATGCGAGTCTCGGTCCTCTACCGAGTGTACTGAAAACAGAATCATTCCAACTGCAGGAAACGGCACCAAAACAT
This sequence comes from Centroberyx affinis, assembly GCF_046629955.1. Lineage (NCBI taxonomy): Eukaryota > Metazoa > Chordata > Actinopteri > Beryciformes > Berycidae > Centroberyx > Centroberyx affinis. Next base: position 205,493 of record NW_027278795.1, read on the forward strand.
ATAATTTTATGAGTGTGTTGTTTGTTTTTCCATACAGTTTCAACTATGGTTCTGTCCAAAGAAAATGTTGATTGTACCCTAAAAGGCATTGACTTAGTGGCTGAATGACTGTTGTTGTTCAGCTAAATATTTAACTCTTGCCCCCACAGGAGAACATCTATTCTTGTTTGGCTTGTACTCAAAGAGTGCTGATGTGTGGCGGTCAGAAATCTGGGCAGAGACAAAAAGAAGTGAGCAACATGGCTTCCTATATACCTTATCCATTAATATACACTACATGGTTACATAAAATCTGAAATGCTAATCATATGTTCTTTCTGTCAGATTGTGATCGTGGTGTGTTCCAGGAGACACGGCTGTGTCTGGCCCTCCTGTATGGACTGTTGTCCCAGTACCGTCTGAGAGAAGCCCAGGTGCTGGGGGACCACATGGCCCGCCTGATACTACACAGGGCTGGACATCAGAAGAACAACATGACCGGCACAACAGGTCTGCTAGACTCAATACTGATAGGCCATACTGCTATAACCAATACACCATGGAGAGCTGGGAGAACTAGATGGGGCAGAGTATTTAAAAGCCCTTTTACCCAACTCTATACGGACCTTGGGCACAGATAATAAGAACAAGCCCTTTCCAATGTAGGCAGTAACGTCCACCAGATTTTTGATAAATGTGATTGCAAAGATATGAAGGAAGCAAGCCAAGAATGGACTTATAAATTAAACTATTACCAGTGACGTTCAAAGTTGCTTACATCACACATCTTGGCCGTTCTAACATTTGGTCAAATTGTAACTGAATGTCTCATCACTGTCTGTATGCTTTATACTTCCTGTTGGCATAAGTGGGTGAGATGTACATAATAATGTGGATACTGAGTGTAGGTCTACCTTCATTTTTCAGTGCATTTGGTTATATAGCCACCAGTTCTTCAAACTCAGTGATTCCACAAAATGTTAAATGTATCTCATTGCGATAGTAAGACATTTTAGTTAGTTCTGTCTTTGTGTCCTGCAGTGGAGGATTTCCCTTGTCCATGGCTGCCAGTGGACCTTCACAGTGAGGCAGCCTGTGCAGTGGTTCAGACTCTGGGGAGATTCATGGCCTCTTACTTCACCAACCAACCCCTCTACATCCTGCCCCCACACAGTGTGGCTGTCCTACCTCCACTACATCTCCCTCATGGTGAGATACCGTAATTTCTTGTCAGTGCAAAAGTCTTGTCCTTTATTAAAATTGCTATTTGGTAATGTATTTATCTCTTCTCAGCCCCCTGTGTTGCCCGCTTGGTGCCGCTGTGCCAGGAGAGGGTGGCTGGGGCAGTTCGAGGACAGCAGCTGTCAGAGGTGTGGACAGTGGACTATGCTCAGGACCTGCTCCTTCTCGGTGGGCTGCTTCCTGAGGCTGTGTGGTTGGCTCACCATCTTGGGGACTGGAAGACCGCGGCCTCTCTGGGTTTAGCCTATACAAGATACTGCACTGACCACTGCGACTTCACTCGGTCAGTGTGTGGGCGTATACTCTTAATGATCAGTGAATACATGAGTGTATGTTGGTTACTAACTAATTAATATGTTTTCACGTGCATGTAGATGTTGCTGAGTACTCTGCATCTTCTATTACAGGCTCAAGTGGAGAGAGCTCCATCTTCCAGCAGCCTTAGAGCCAGCAAGCATCTTTCAGGCTCAGCTGGAGTCTCTTCTTGGCAAAACGTCTGCCTCACAGGAACCTGAAGGAGATAAGGCAGACTACAAGAGCTTCACAGGTTTGTGAGCTATGAGAGTTGTAAGCTGGGACAACACACAAAGAGCCATATAATTTTAATCTGTGCCTTGTCTCAATCCCTTTCACTAGACTCTTTGGAAGGAGAAGATTGGGAGTTATTACAGGTTTCCACACAGGAGATTCTGAAGGCTTCGGTAATGGCTGGAGTGAATGTTATGTCTTCGCCCTTGTCTGCCTTGCTGGACACAGCCAAAGACCTGTGCTCCTGCCTGCCTGCCCTGGTGCCCAGTGGGCTGTATCTGCCTGCCCCACCTCTCTATTGTCCCCAGCCTTCCTCCAACACACAGGTACATGCAATAGGAGGATCAACTGTAATGCTTAGGTGTGAATTCCATGTTTAATTACAACTGGTGAACATGTGTGTGTGTGTGTGTTATGCTTAGGACCCTATAGGAACATTCGGACAGCTTGCAGAAGTTGCATCACGTCACAAAGTGTCTGGGGTGCTCCAGAGATTACTGTTGCTTCTGAGATCTGCACGTTGTTGCCGTCCTGCTGCCCAGTGGTACATCAGCCGTCTGCGCCGTGCCAGACACATACTACACAAGGTACTAACCGGGACAGGAAACCAAACTTTTTTTAACCACTTGGTGCAGTGGCTGGTAGATTCCAAAATGTACCAGCCACTGTAGTCAAAAGTAATGGTAAAATAAGAGTTGTAAGGGATAAATGATGACTTTAGTGGGAGTGATACGCGCTGAAACGGACTGAAATTGAAATTCAGTTAATACATACTGTAAGCAAAAATCTGGCATGATGGATCACAGTGTTTTGATTTGGAGGGATAGGGTCATGATATGGCATAAAAAGGATGCTGTGGCTGCATAATTGTTGCAACAATTTATGAATGATTACACTTACACTTTCTAGCTATTGGCTAGTAGTAATTTCCAATCCTGCTACTATCACATCCTCACATGCAGATATAACCATCATATACTGACAATGTTTTTAAATTAAATGGTACAAAGTTGGTGATTACACTGCACTATGAAGCACTACACTATCTGAAATGGTGCAAATACCTGTTGGTGTTTTCAGATCAAGCAGAAATACTCCCATCCATCTGCTGCTGAAGAAGAGAGGGCTTTCCCAGAGGGCCTGATGAAGTTTGTCACCCGCAGAGGATTCTTCAGCCGGGGACCTAATGGAGACGGTCGCCTGGACCCTGCCACCATTCAGACTATTAGTAAGAATCCATCTGCTGTGCATTTTGGATATGCTAATCAATGATCTACTCTCAGATCATACACATTATTAACTATGTTTCTGCCATCAGTCTGTTTCAGGGAGCTGTGTGGTTTGTGTTGGATGCTTCATGTCAGGGACCAGCTCTCTGTTTCCTGCAGGAAGTATCAGGCAGCCAGACACCGTGGTAGAGATACACAGGTATACCCGTGTGTGTGTGTGTGTGTGTGTGTGTGTGTGACACGTTTATGTCTACATATCCACAGCCATTGTTGCCCTGCAAGCAATTGAGTGTATATTTGTCCCCTAGGTCCCAGGTGACTCTGAGGTGAGATCTTCCTGTGTGGATGCCCTCCAATGGGCCTGCCGTTTTCTGCCTTTCTCTCACTTCCTCAATGCTGAGGAAATCGTCCAGGACATACTGCTCAGCCTTGTGTCTGAACTACCCCCTACCTCTCTGGTGAAACTACTTTTCCCTGTCCTGTCTTACCTAGAGATTGTTTTTTATGAGGTATGAGAGAGTGACTTTGAGTGACTTATTTATCATCCATGGCTGTTCCTCCTAGGTGGCAGAGACACTGGTTCGGGCATTCCCAGAAGAGGAAGAGTCAGTCAGAGTCCCTCTGAGAGAAAAGTACAACTCACTGCTGCAGAGACTGAGACACTGCACGGTCCCTGGTACTGCTAGCTCTGTTAATAAACAGGTTGCTTTGAAATACTGTGTCTTAAAGGAATGCACAGAGTTTTTGGAAGATCGGCTCGTTGGTCAACTTGGCCGTTAAGTGATGAGATCATAGACACCAGAATCATGCATGTGTCCACGATTATGAATCTACAGGCTATATAATAAAAACCACAAATAACTTTATTGCTGACCCTAACCCAAGTCAGTCTTACTTTGGATAATGCTAGTTGCATAGGATCACTCAACATAGTGTATGCTAAAGTGTTAGCATGAAGCACCAGAACAAATGTTCTACTGGAGAACATAATGGTGCTTAATGGTTGAGTTGACCATGGTCCAATCTCTCAAAAACGTGGTGTATCCCTTTAAGTGAATGTTTATCTGGGGAGTAAATGCATAATATTTAAGACATGTATTTTCTAAATGTACAGTATGTGATGCATTTATAGATGTTACTTTTTCACATGCCATCTCTTCTCTAGAGGGAGAAAAGGAGGAGACAAATGAGATGATGATGATTCTGATTCAAGACAAACTCAGACAGAGGAGGAAGGATCTTCTGCGTTTGCGGAGGCACCTGGCCCCTCCTGAGCTCTACCTGTGGGAGAAAGAGGAGGAAGAGGAGGACAGAGGAAGCAGACAGGGGATGGCCAGGTTAGGTCAGCTCTCACTGGGGTCAAATCTGAGTAACAGCACCCTAACTGACTGTGGGCATCCCCTAGTGTACAGCGATGCAGACACAGCTGAGAATACATCTGAAGCTTTCTCTCCTGACCTGCCAAGCCGACGCACAACCAGGTAGCCAGCATGTTATATTAGGGCTACCTTTACCATGAGATATGTATCTATGTTGTGGCTTATTCTGTGGTCTGTGTTGCCCTTTTTCAGCAGCAAGAAAGCTAAAGTACGAGACAGAGAAGATGTGAAGAAGCCTGCTGTTAAAATTGAGAGGGTCATTCAGGAGGAGAGTGATAGTTGTCCAGGTCCAGGCAAGGAGAATGAAGGCCAACATAATCTGGAGCAACCTTACCTACCTGTGGTTGGCACCTGG